>NC_091348.1:24937275-24989775 GCF_038502225.1 Cherax quadricarinatus
CAGGTTAACAACGACACATGCACCAGGTCAACAACGACACATGCACCAGGTCAAAAACAACACATGCACCAGGTCAACAACGACACATGCACTAGGTCAACAACGACACATGCACCAGGTCAACAACGACACATGCAACAACGACACATCTGGTCACAGAACATGTCAACAACATGATACACTCATAATATTTAATATATAGACTAAAAGTGCAACTTTTTATGATGAAAAATCTGTTAAAAACTGCGACGTGCAGTTGTTTTTCTGTTGCAAAGTTCAACATTGTTGATTTGTGGATGAATGTTATTTTTAAATGTTTGTATTTTTGTGTTATGAGTGGGGGGGGGGGAGCAGAGGGTTATATAACGTGTTGTTGACGTGTCTGGTACAACTGCAATCATCATGTTGTTGACGTGTCTGTTGCAACTGCAATCATCATGTTGTTGACGTGTCTGTTACAACTGCAATCATCATGTTGTTGACGTGTCTGGTACAACTGCAATCATCATGTTGTTGACGTGTCTGGTACAACTGCAATCATCATGTTGTTGACGTGTCTGGTACAACTGCAATCATCATGTTGTTGACGTGTCTGGTACAACTGCAATCATCATGTTGTTGACGTGTCTGGTACAACTGCAATCATCATGTTGCTGACGTGTCTGGTACAACTGCAATCATCATGTTGTTGACGTGTCTGGTACAACTGCAATCATCATGTTGTTGACGTGTCTGGTACAACTGCAATCATCATGTTGTTGACGTTTCTGTTACAACTGCAATCATCATGTTGCTGACGTGTCTGGTACAACTGCAATCATCATGTTGTTGACGTGTCTGTTGCAACTGCAATCATCATGTTGTTGACGTGTCTGTTACAACTGCAATCATCATGTTGTTGACGTTTGTGTTACAACTGCAATCGTCATGTTGCTGACGTGTCTGGTACAACTGCAATCATCATGTTGTTGACGTGTCTGGTACAACTGCAATCATCATGTTGTTGACGTGTCTGTTGCAACTGCAATCATCATGTTGTTGACGTGTCTGTTACAACTGCAATCATCATGTTGTTGACGTGTCTGTTACAACTGCAATCATCATGTTGCTGACGTGTCTGTTACAACTGCAATCATCATGTTGCTGACGTGTCTGGTACAACTGCAATCATCATGTTGCTGACGTGTCTGGTACACTGCAATCATCATGTTGTTGACGTGTCTGTTACAACTGCAATCATCATGTTGCTGACGTGTCTGGTACAACTGCAATCATCATGTTGTTGACGTGTCTGGTACAACTGCAATCATCATGTTGTTGACGTGTCTGGTACAACTGCAATCATGTTTTTTTTCTCTCTCTTGCAAATTCTGTGACCGACATTGAAAGTTCAGGAGAACTGATTGTAGATTTTCCGCTTAAGTGGGCAGGTTATCGTGGTCCATATATCCACTCGTGAAAAGTGAATTAGGTTATACTAGATTAGGCAAGGTTCGTCAGGAAACAGGACTAGCATTCCTGACGTGAGTCTTAGTCGAATGATGGCCCGCCTTTGGAGCTTTTGGTCATCTGACTGAGGCCTTCCACTGGCTTACCCGTCCATCCCTTTAAAACTGAAATTAGGTTATACTGATAACATTACACTTGTGCCAGATAAAACAGTAAAATTGATCCAAATTTTATGACGCCTAGCTTCGATGTTCAATATTTACCAACATTCCCTTAAAATAGCAGATAATTGTGTTTATAAAGTATTTGCAAATAGCGATCTGGTAGATAATTTTAAAGGCTGTAATAAAAATATTTTAATTAGCTGGTATTAACTCATTCTTTCAGTTTACTGATAAAAAGTTGTTCAGACAAGATGGTGTGGCAACGGGATCTCCTTCATGCTAATTTATTTTTGCGAATTGTGAAGTAAGTTGCTAATTCTTTCTTGTTCCTTAAAGAATCTAATATGATAAACTTATTCACGGATTATTTAATTAGTAAACATTAAAATCTTCTATGTAATATAACAAAAGATAACACTAGCAGTTTAGCAGTTCTTGAGGTCAATAAAGATAATAGCAACATTACACTATATACGAAACTCGCACTTACTGGATCACCTCTGAATTTTTAACCATCTTCTGCTACTTTCCTTGTAAATAATGCTATGAAAACGTTTTTATTAGATACAACTGTGTTCAAGACTCTTCTTTACTCACATCAAATTTTCGACTTTTTTTTTTATGCATTATCTACCCACTTCAGTGTTTTAGAATATATTAAATTGCATTTCTTTAAGAAAACATCCACCTTGTATATATGTAATTACAGTTCTGTAAGATATTGTTTGTTATAAACTGGTGTTTATGTGACAAAAATATATAATTGCTGGGGTTGGGACCTGCTCGTAGCTCCTGGTACCACTGTACCAGGTACCACTGTACCAGGTGCCAGGTACCACTGTACCAGGTACCAGGTACCACTGTACCAGGTGCCAGGTACCACTGTACCAGGTGCCAGGTACCACTGTACCAGGTACCAGGTACCACTGTACCAGGTGCCAGGTACCACTGTACCAGGTGCCAGGTACCACTGTACCAGGTACCAGGTACCACTGTACCAGGTACCAGGTACCACTGTACCAGGTGCCAGGTACCACTGTACCAGGTACCAGGTACCACTGTACCAGGTACCAGGTACCACTGTACCAGGTACCAGGTACCACTGTACCAGGTACCAGGTACCACTGTACCAGGTACCAGGTACCACTGTACCAGGTACAGGTACTACTGTACCAGGTACCACTGTACTAGGTACCACTGTACCAGGTACCAGGTACCACTGTACCAGGTACCAGGTACGACTGTACCAGGTACGACTGTACCAGGTACGACTGTACCAGGTACCAGGTACCACTGTACCAGGTACCACGTACCAGGTACCACTGTACCAGGTACCAGGTACTACTGTACCAGGTACCACTGTACCAGGTACCACTGTACCAGGTACCAGGTACCACTGTACCAGGTACCACTGTACCAGGCACCACTGTACCAGGTACCACTGTACCATGTACCAGGTACCACTGTACCAGGTACCACTGTACCATGTACCAAGTACCACTGTATCAGGTACCACTGTACCAGGTACCACTGTACCAGGTACCACTGTACCAGGTACCAGGTACCACTGTACCAGGCACCACTGTTCCAGGTACCACTGTACCAGGTACCACTGTACCAGATACCAGGTACCAGGTACCACTCTACCAGGTACCACTGTACCAGGTACCAGGTACCACTGTACCAGGTACCACTGTACCAGATACCAGGTACCAGGTACCACTGTACCAGGTACCACTGTACCAGGCACCACTGTACCAGGTACCACTGTACCAGGTACCACTGTACCAGGTACCAGGTACCAATGTACCAGGTACCAGGTACCACTGTACCAGGTACCAGGTACCACTGTACCAGGTACAACTGTACCAGGTACCACTGTACCAGGTACGACTGTACCAGGTACGACTGTACCAGGTACCACTGTACCAGGTACCAGGTACCAGGCACCACTGTACCAGGTACCAGGTACTACTGTACCAGGTACCACTGTACCAGGTACCACTGTACCACTGTACCATGTACCAGGTACCACTGTACCAGGTACCACTGTACCAGGTACCAGATGCCACTGTACCAGGTACCACTGTACCAGGTACCACTGTGCCAGGTACCAGGTACCACTGTGCCAGGTACCAGGTACCACTGTACCAGGCACCACTGTACCAGGTACCACTGTACCATGTACCAGGTACCACTGTACCAGGTGCCACTGTACCATGTACCAGGTACCACTGTACCAGGTACCACTGTACCAAGTACCACTGTACCAGGTACCACTGTACCAGGCACCACTGTTCCAAGTACCACTGTACCAGGTACCACTGTACCAGATACCAGGTACCCCTCTACCAGGTACCAGGTACCACTGTACCAGGTACCACTGTATCAGGTACCACTGTACCAGGTACCACTGTACCAGATACCAGGTACCACTCTACCGGGTACCAGGTACCACTGTACCAGGTACCACTGTACCAGGTACCAGGTACCACTGTACCAGATACCACTGTACCAGGTACCAGGTACCACTGTACCAGGTACCACTGTACCAGGTACCAGGTATTACTGTACCAGCAAACTACTTACAGCTGTCCCAAATTAGTCGGCCATAAATCAAGTCCAAGTTTATTTTTCTCAGTCCTTTAACTATTGTAGTCATTTTAGATGGAAAGATCCAGTTAGATCTTCTGTGTTCAACCATAATTTACTAGTTATATGCCAGTTTTACTTGTAATACAAGACATATCTGGCATTGCTTTTCAGTCTATCGACCCAGAATTTTTATTAACGAGTGACTGCCATGTAGAAACATTATTGAACTAATTAAACCACCATTCGTCAGAGTGCATTCTTAAACCAATTACTATATATTGTAAGTGGAGGACTTTAAAATTATAGCAAGAATATAAAATAAATTGGATCTGAGAATTTTAGGGAGTTGTACGTAAGACAGTTTAAACCAGGATTTAATAATAATGATGATGCTTCTGGAGTGGGATTAACTTGAAATATCTGTCTCTCCTATATAGGTATTTCGTTAGTTGACCTTGAATAGTGAGACAGAGAAAGAAAGAGAGAGAGAAAGAGAGAGAGAGAGAGTGAGAGAGGGGGGAGGGGGGGAGGGAGAGAGGTGCTCCATATACAGGCGAGGATATCTTAAAGGCAGCAAGACTCTCTGAAGCACGGAAGGGAACTGAATAGAATATGGAGAACATTGAGCACAAACTCAGTGTATCACACAGAGCACCAAGGGTTGCCGAGTTGATGACTCTGCAATATGCCTCCTCAGTGATTACCTTCAAGGAAGATCTCAAAGAGTAGTTCTCAACAGGAGAGAATTAACAAGACACTATTGGTGTATGTGTTCCACAAGAAGTGTGCTTGGGCAAGCCAAACTGCTCACCTAGAAAATATACAGAGAATATATACGCTTGTATATATTCAGTCATATATCTGAACTACTGGGAACAACTGAAGTTTTTTCAACTATATTCCTTGGAAAATCCTGAAGATGCTGATTCCAGACCTGCACACTAAAATCTTTCCGAATAAAAAAAAAACAAGAAATTTGGCAGACGGTGTAGAGTACCTCCAATAAAAAGTGGGAAGCTATGAGTATACTAAGCGAGAACTCGAAGTGTCTAGGGCCCCCGACTTTTCAACTTCCTCCCTTCGTGCATAAAGGAAACTGCCAGTAACCTTTGGTTATCTTCAAGAGACTTAACAAGTTACTCAAATCTGTTCTTGTTCAGTCGGGCTGTGATTTGTACGTTGGACTGTGTGGCCAGTAGTAAGAGCCTGGTTGATCAGGCCTTGATTCATCAAGAGGCCTGGTCTAGGACCAGGCCACAGGAGCGCTGACTCCCCGGAAGCATCTTTCAGGTATCCTTCAGATATCACTGAGGAAATAGGGAATGTTCCAGAAAATAGGGCTGTAAGAGCTATTTAGCATATACTGGATACAATTCATATATTAAAGGAAGAATTAATCACAGCTGTGCTCCACCTCCTCCTGGTATACTCACAGCTGTGCTCCACCTCCTGTTATACTCACAGCTGTGCTCCACCTCCTCCTGGTATACTCACAGCTGTGCTCCACCTCCTGGTATACTCACAGCTGTGCTCCACCTCCTCCTGGTATACTCACAGCTGTGCTCCACCTCCTCCTGGTATACTCACAGCTGTGCTCCACCTCCTCCTGGTATACTCACAGCTATGCTCCACCTCCTCCTGGTATACTCACAGCTGTGCTCCACCTCCTGGTATACTCACAGCTGTGCTCCACCTCCTCCTGGTATACTCACAGCTGTGCTCCACCTCCTGGTATACTCACAGCTGTGCTCCACCTCCTCCTGGTATACTCACAGCTGTGCTCCACCTCCTCCTGGTATACTCACAGCTGTGCTCCACCTCCTCCTGGTATACTCACAGCTATGCTCCACCTCCTCCTGGTATACTCACAGCTGTGCTCCACCTCCTGGTATACTCACAGCTGTGCTCCACCTCCTCCTGGTATACTCACAGCTGTGCTGCACCTCCTCCTGGTATACTCACAGCTGTGCTCCACCTCCTCCTGGTATACTCACAGCTATGCTCCACCTCCTCCTGGTATACTCACAGCTGTGCTCCACCTCTTGGTATACTCACAGGTGTGCTCCACCTCCTCCTGGTATACTCACAGCTGTGCTCCACCTCCTGGTATACTCACAGCTGTGCTCCACCTCCTGGTATACTCACAGCTGTGCTCCACCTCCTGGTATACTCACAGCTGTGCTCCACCTCCTGGTATACTCACAGCTGTGCTCCACCTCCTCCTGGTGTACTCACAGCTGTGCTCCACCTCCTGGTATACTCACAGCTGTGCTCCACCTCCTAGTATACTCACAGCTGTGCTCCACCTCCTGGTATACTCACAGCTGTGCTCCACCTCCTGGTATACTCACAGCTGTGCTCCACCTCCTGGTATACTCACAGCTGTGCTCCACCTCCTGGTATACTCACAGCTGTGCTCCACCTCCTCCTGGTGTACTCACAGCTATGCTCCACCTCCTCCTGGTATACTCACAGCTGTGCTCCACCTCCTGGTATACTCACAGCTGTGCTCCACCTCCTGGTATACTCACAGCTGTGCTCCACCTCCTGGTATACTCACAGTTGTGCTCCACCTCCTGGTATACTCACAGCTGTGCTCCACCTCCTGGTATACTCACAGCTGTGCTCCACCTCCTGGTATACTCACAGCTGTGCTCCACCTTCTGGTATACTCACAGCTGTGCTCCACCTCCTCCTGGTATACCCACAGCTGTGCTCCACCTCCTGGTATACTCACAGCTGTGCTCCACCTCCTGGTATACTCACAGCTGTGCTCCACCTCCTGGTATACTCACAGCTGTGCTCCACCTCCTGGTATACTCACAGCTGTGCTCCACCTCCTGGTATACTCACAGCTGTGCTCTACCTCCTGGTATACTCACAGCTGTGCTCCACCTCCTCCTGGTATACTCACAGCTGTGCTCCACCTCCTGGTATACTCACAGCTATGCTCCACCTCCTGGTATACTCACAGCTGTGCTCCACCTCCTGGTATACTCACAGCTGTGCTCCACCTCCTGGTATACTCACAGCTGTGCTCCACCTCCTGGTATACTCACAGCTGTGCTCCTCCTCCTGGTATACTCACAGCTGTGCTCCACCTCCTGGTATACTCACAGCTGTGCTCCACCTCCTGGTGTACTCACAGCTGTGCTCCACCTCCTCCTGGTATACTCACAGCTGTGCTCCACCTCCTCCTGGTATACTCACAGCTGTGCTCCACCTCCTCCTAGTATACTCACAGCTGTGCTCCACCTCCTCCTGGTATACTCACAGCTGTGCTCCACCTCCTCCTGGTATACTCACAGCTGTGCTCCACCTCCTCCTGGTATACTCACAGCTGTGCTCCACCTCCTCCTGGTGTACTCACAGCTATGCTCCACCTCCTCCTGGTGTACTCACAGCTGTGCTCCACCTCCTGGTATACTCACAGCTGTGCTCCACCTCCTCCTGGTATACTCACAGCTGTGCTCCACCTCCTCGTGGTATACTCACAGCTGTGCTCCACCTCCTGGTATACTCACAGCTGTGCTCCACCTCCTGGTGTACTCACAGCTATGCTCCACCTCCTCCTGGTATACTCACAGCTGTGCTCCACCTCCTGGTATACTCACAGCTGTGCTCCACCTCCTGGTATACTCACAGTTATGCTCCACCTCCTCCTGGTATACTCACAGCTGTGCTCCACCTCCTGGTATACTCACAGCTATGCTCCACCTCCTCCTGGTATACTCACAGCTGTGCTCCACCTCCTACTGCTGCTCATTACACACAACAATTGCAGAATATGTAAACGAAGTAACTCGCGGAGAGTCAGAAAAAATCTGAATGGAAATCCCAGTCCACACTGTGTGTGTACTCACCTATTTGTGGTTGCAGGGGTCGAGTCATAGCTCCTGGCCGCGCCTCTTCGCTGATTGCTACTAGGTCCTCTCTCTCCCTGCCCCATGAGCTTTATCATACCTCATCTTAAAACTATGTATGGTTCCCGCCTCCACTACGTCACTTTCTAGGCTATTCCACGGCCTGACTACTCTATGACTGAAGAAATACTTCCTAACATCTCTTTGATTCATCTGAGTCTTCAACTTCCAATTGTGACCTCTTGTGTCTGTGTCCCTGCTCTGGAACATCCCGTCTTTGTCCGCCTTGTCTATTCCGCGCAGTATTTTATATGTCGTTATCATGTCTCCCCTGACCCTCCTGTCCTCCAGTGTCGTCAGGCCGATTTCCCTCAACCTTTCTTCGTAGGACAATCCCCGAAGCTCTGGGACTAGTCTTGTTGCAAACCTTTGCATTTTCTCTAATTTCTTGACGTGCTTAACTAGGTGTGGATTTCAAACTGGTGCTGCATACTCCAGTATGGGCCTGACGTAAATGGTATACAGAGTCTGGAACGAATCCTTACTGAGGTATCGGAACGCTATCCGTAGGTTTGCCAGGCGCCCGTATGCTGCAGCAGTTATCTGATTGATGTGCGCGTGAGGAGATATGCTCGGTGTTATACTCACCCCCAGATCTTTTTCCTTGAGTGATTATTATTATTATAATCAAAAAGAAGCGCTAAGCCACAAGGACTATACAGCGCTGCAGGGCAGGAAGGAAGCGAGGGCATCAGGTGGCAAAAGGGAGATGGATGAGTAATAGGTTACGGATAACAGTGGGGTAGTGGATGGTGAAAGGGTAAAGGGCAGCAAGAGACTGAACTAGAAAGGGCTGAGGGGAGTGCGAAAAGTATCATCAGAGTTTGTGGAGTAAATCAGTCGTTGTCAAGAAGTCAATGAGAGAGTCAGGATTAAAGGAGGGTCCATCAGCAAGAAGGGAAGGTAAAGAGAGAGTAGTAGAACGAAGACGACGTTGGAGGTAAATTCTGCGTGCTCGTTGATAGAGAGGGCAGTCTAACAGAATGTGGCTAATCGATACTGGAACTTGACACTGCTCACAGAGAGGAACAGGGTGCCTCTCCATGAGATACCCATGAGTAAGACGAGTGTGGCCAATGCGAAGGCGGGAGAGAGTGGTCTCCCAACCTCGGCACTGATGACAAGAAGACGGCCAGTAACCTATGCTCGGTTTAATAGAATGAAGTTTGTTACCGAGCAGAGTTGACCAACGTTGTTGCCAACGGGTGCGAAGGTGGGTAGCTATTGCAGCAAAATAGTCCAGAAATGGAACACCTCGATAGGAAATTGGTAGATCATGTACTGCTGACCGCGCAGCAGTGTCTGCCTGTTCATTGCCCTGTACGTCGACATGACCAGGGACCCAACAAAAAACAATATCTTTATGTTTGGTAGAGATACGGCGTAGCCAAAGTTGGATACGGAGAACTAGGGGATGAGATGTATCAAATTTTCGTATAGCCTGTAGAGCACTAAGGGAGTCTGAGACTACTACAAATGATGACACAGGCATAGATGCGATACGAATAAGTGCTGCAAGAATGGCATACAGTTCAGCAGTAAAAATGCTAGCTGAAGATAGTAAATGCCCCCGTACGACGCTGTCCGGAAACACTGCTGCGAATCCGACGCCGTCTGAAGACTTAGAGCCATCTGTGTACACAGCGGTGGCATGAGAATGGGAGTGGAAGTGATCAAGAAAAAGAGAGCGGGAAGCCACCGTAGGCAGTTGAGCTTTCGAGCAAGGGAGTGAGAAAGACCAGACCCGAACAGCTGGAACTTCCCAGGGGGGTAGGGAAAAGTGAGATGCTACATGAACATATAAAGGTGGTAACTGAAGGGAAGACAAGAGTGAATGTAGGCGAAGAGAAAAGGGACGGAGCAAACAGGGGCGGCGAACGAATAAAGAATGTCTACTAATATCGGTGACCATTCTATAAATGGAAGGATTGTGTAGATCGTGAGAGCGTACATAGTAACGAAGGCAATGGGCATCACGGCGATCAGACAAGGATGGAACATTTGCTTCTGTATAGAGGCTCTCAACAGGGGAAGAGCGAAAAGCACCAAGGCACAAACGTAAGCCTTGGTGATGGATAGAGTTAAGGCTAGAGAGAGTAGCAGGGGAGGCCGCGGAATAAATCTGGTCACCATAATCGAGTTTCGATAAAACGAGGGCTGAATGTAGGCGAAGCAGAGTTCGACGATCAGCTCCCCAGGAAAGATGAGCAAGGGTTTTAAGAAGGTTTAGCCGGCTGTGACAAGTTGCCTTCAGAGAGGTAATGTGAGGTTTCCAGGTTAACCGACGGTCAAAGAGAAGGCCTAGAAACCTGACTGTATCACGTTCGGGGATACGGGAGCCATAGAGATACAAAGGATGATCGGAGATAACAGAGCGTCTAGTGAAAGTAATTTGGTGAGTTTTGGTACTTGAAAATTTAAACCCATGTGTGGTGGCCCAAGTGGAAACACGGTCGACCGCATGCTGGAGAGAAACTGCAATAAGGTGACAGTCAGCGCCTGCACAAGCAATAGCGAAGTCATCAACATAGAGTGATGACCAAATATTGGGTGGAAGAACAGAGGCCAAATCATTTATAGCAAGGAGAAAAAGTGTTGTGCTTAGAACACATCCCTGAGGGACACCTTCAGCTTGGACGAAGTCCGGGGAAAGAACATTATTGACTCGAACACGGAAATGTCTGTCAGTTAAAAAGTTCTTAAGGAAGGATGGTAGATTGCCTCGGAGGCCTAAGGAATGGGCCTGGGCCAAAATATTATACCTCCAAGTTGTGTCATATGCCTTCTCAAGGTCAAAAAATATGGCAATAACTGAGTGATTATTCGCAAAGGCATTACGAACATACGTATCCAAGCGTAGTAAGGGGTCTATGGTAGAACGACCCTTACGAAAGCCATATTGACTAGCGGAGAGACTGTTGTGAGTCTCTAAATACCACATTAAACGTCGATTTACGAGGCGTTCCATCACTTTGCAAACTGCACTAGTAAGAGCGATGGGGCGATAGTGGGAGGCATCATGTCCTGTAGTACCCGGTTTGCGGAAAGGGAGAACAATGGCAGATTTCCACAGCTGGGGAAGAACTCCTTGTGCCCAAATAAGATTGAAGAGGTGTAAGAGGACTACAACGGCTGACCGATGTAAATGTTGTAACATACGAATATGAATGTCATCAGGCCCAGCTGCCGATGATCGGCAAGCTGAGAGCGTTGCCTCCAGTTCTTGAAGTGTAAAAGGCACATTATACTGTCCTTCTCCGAGAGAAGAAAAGTCCAAGGGTACTAACTCTCTGGCAGACTTTGAGGAAAGAAACGAGGGGCATAGATGGAGCCCTCGGGAAATACGGACCAGATGTGTGCCAAGTTCAATGGCAACTTCGAGAGGGTTTGCTATATCAACACCAGTGACCCGTAGAACAGGAGCCGGGTCAGGAGAGTATTTACCACTCAATTTTCTCACTTTTTTCCAGACTGCACTCATAGAAGAAGCAGAGGTGATGGTGGAAACATAGTCTCGCCAACAAGTGCGTTTAGCTTCACGGATGACACGGCGAGCGATCGCACGCTTCTGCTTAAAATCAACAAGTCTCTCAGCGGTTCTATTGTACCGGTACCTGCCCCATGCAGCACGTTTCAAACGTACTGCACGAGCACAAGCAGGAGACCACCAAGGCACGCACTTCTGAGAATGCCTGCCTGAGGTTTGGGGTATAGAATGAGAAGCTGCGGTATAAACTGATGTCGAGAAGATGTGTAGGAGCTCATCAATGGAGGATGAAGAAGGAACCTCACTAAAAGCAGTGAGGTGTGAGTAAAGATCCCAATTTGCCCGATCAAATTGCCAGCGAGGGCTACGGAAAGGTGGTGAATAGGAAGGAGAAGTAAGAATGATTGGAAAATGATCGCTGTCATGTAAGTCTGGTAGAACAGACCAGGTGAAGTCTAGTGCAGTGGAGGAAGAGCAGACTGATAGATCGATGCAAGAGAGAGTATGAGTACGAGGATCAAAATGGGTGGGAGTACCCGTATTTAAAACATGGAGGGGGTGAGAGGCAAGAAAAGCCTCCAACTGAATGCCACGTGAGTCACAATGAGACCCCCCCAGAGGAAATGGTGGGCATTAAAATCACCAAGTAACAGAAGTGGTGGTGGTAAGGATGAAACAAGAAAGGCAAAGTCTGGGATAGAAAGTGCTCGAGAAGGAGAGAGATATAAAGAACATATTGTAAACCACTTATTCAAGTGGATACGGGCTGCAGTGTAATGCAGCGAGGTATGGACAAATAGTTGACAGTACGGAATATCATTGCGTAGAAGAAGGGCACTTTCATTAAAGGTCCCATCTGAGAAAGGATCCGAAGAATACAATAAATTATAGCCTGAGATAGGTTGGAAAACAGCCGAGTGTAATTTTGGTTCTTGTAAGCAAGCACCAACAGGGGAAAACCTGGAAAGCAACATCTGAAGCTCACCCCTATTACCCCTGAGGCCGCGGATATTCCACTGTAAATAGGCCATGATTGGCGATGAAGAAAATATCAGGAATCTGTAGGTAAAGGCACCTACAGACTAGAGGGGTTAGAAAAGTCAACGTGTGGTGGCATTGGAAGATGTTCAAGTAGCGAAGGAACGGAGCGTTGCGAAGAATGGGGCTGTGAAGATGGAGGAGAGGGAAGAGAAGGAACAGGAAGTGAATCAGTGTCCATTGAAGGTTTAGTCTCTGCAATATATTCTGAAATGGCTTCAAGTGTTTCTGAATTCAAAGATGTATGGGAGACCATATTGGAGATAGGAGGAGGAGGGTGAGTAAAGATTGGGACAGTAATGGACTGTACCAAAGTAGAGGGGGAGGGAAAAGTGTAAGGGACTGGAGATGAAGTGTGGGGGGGGGACAGAAGAGGCAGAAACCTGGGAGGTGGCAGAAGAGGGAGAAACTTGGGAGGGGACAGGGGTGGAAGGCATAGTACGAGGAGGAGGGTGAATCTCCACACTTGTAATAGAGCCAGAGAGAGGGGAAGAACTAGGTACAGAGACTGGAAAGGTAAAGTGTGGAGGTGGAAGAAGGGAAGGAAGGGGCAAAGAAGATTTGAGCAATGTGGACTTTTTGGACTTCTGAGTAGAGGGGCGATTGGTATTAGGTGTCGTACGAGGTCTTGTCGATACTGGGGCTTGTGAGGAAGGACGCGAAGATGTGAGAACAGACTGAGTTGTAGTCGGGACGTCAGAGCCAAGGACAGCAAAAGGATTAGATGCCGTAGTGGCAATGGGAGGGGTAACAACAGAGGAGGCTGCAGAAGATGGGACCCCAGAAGTGGGGGGACGTTTGGAAACACGAGAATAAGAAACACGGGGTAGTCTCCCTTGGAGGCGGAGATGAGTAACTGCCATAGCATAAGGGAGACGCCTCTTTGAGGCAACGGATTTCACGTTCATTTAAGTAGACCTGGCAACGGTGGGAGTACGAAGGGTGAGCTTCATTACAATTAAGGCAAGATGGAGGTTGACTGCAAGATGTATTAGAATGGTCGTCGGCACCACAGACTGGGCATTCAGCCATAGATCTGCAATATTTCGCTGGGTGACCAAAACGCCAGCAATTTCTACATTGTTGCGGTGTAGGTATCACCTTTCGAACTTGTAACCGATGTCCCGCGACATATACAGAGGACGGGAGTTCTCGGCTGTCAAAAGTTAAACGAGCCACATTGCAAGGGTAACGTCTCCGCCCCCGGGCAGGAAGGACATAAGTGTCTACTTTGAGGATTGGGAGATCCTGGAGTTTCAGCAGTTCAAAAATGTCATTGCCACATGACTGGAAATTCTGTTGGACTATGGTATGGGGCAGAATGACAGTACCACTACAAGAATTGAGAGAAAGATGTTTTTCAATAGTGATAGGAGTAGTATCGATATTCGAAAGGAGAGAAAGATCATGAGCTTGGGTAGCATTCTGGACAGTGACGATGCGCGTACCGCTCTTGAGAGCGTGAAATGAAATATCTCTGCCAACATGACGCAGGATGTGAGACCTCTACCCACTCTACCGGAGGTATCCCAGCGAGTGAGCACGTCCCCTGTATATCCCAGTGCTTAACAAGCTAGGGAATAGCATATGAAGGTACAAATAAAAATGGGAACTATGGCTATAGTTTACTTAATAACATAAAAGGGCTAGAATACAACATCTCCTGATGGAAATTTACACAATATAACAATTGACCTATGAGACTTATTACCAGGGGGAAGGGTAGATGTTATCAGTAACACGGACTAGTACTCACTCTTAATTCACCGACCAGCTGACCCGAGATTCCCAATGCGTGGTCCACTACACACGCGGCTGTCCAGAGCTCTCGCTCGACGGACCTGTCACCAACAACCCCCTTGCCCCGCTCTTCCCTGGGCTTATATCGTAGTCAAAGTACCCCCCTCCCCAATGGTGTATGTACCACGTGTTGCGACCTGACGCCGAGCTCTGACGCTGTTAAGAACAAAAGACCTCAGACGTGGGCGTGGCTACAGACGTCTGCCAAGGCAAGGTGTGACCATATAATTGGTTAAATTAGGTCTCCCCAGAGACCTCACAAGCCCAGCTGGACTACATCACATCCCCCTTTCTCCCCCAATTTAAAATATCTGAGAACTAGGACAATTTGTCCTAGTTATTAGATTATTTTAATCCTAATCCCTTAAATCTATTACAATACAATAGCAAATAATATGAATTCACACAGATCAGTAGGTTTAATAAATTCTAGCACAAGAAACGAATAACAATGACTCTGGTGCGAAACCTCCTTATCCGTCATGTCTCCTTAAAACTAAATATCGGGCTCCAGTGCCTTCCTGTACTCTACTAGAAATAAACTAGCTCCTGTAGTCACCCTCGCTAATTAACCATTGAGCCAAACCTCGTAAGGTTTTCCTGGCGTAGAAAACAGCTCCAGCGGGTATTATTCCTTCAAGTACTTGCAACTGAACCATTACACGACCACAATGTCGCATTTTCCTTGCACCGTACCGTGACCATTCATGACAAGGCAGGAATCGCAACCAGGACCAATCATTATCCCATTTCTAGGAACTAAAAGAAAACCTCCCATCCCTCACATAAAGGAATCCTCTTCTGACGGCGAGCCGATTGGTGTTTACAGTTCTCCACCTGAAAAGAAAATACATCCTATCTCTACTGTGATCCCTCCCGGCAAGGAGCTAGCTCACATAATATACAACACATTTTTGTCCCAACAGCTGACATAACATAGGGCATCCCCTAGCAGTAGAGATACCATACTAATACCACTCTAATCATCATTTCCCAAGCTTCACTGGCTAGTAGTGAATGACACGGTTGGCTTGACTTGGGGCCATGCTATTGACCCAGGGAGAAGCTCTCTACAAATCCTTGGGCAGAAATATGAAGGGGTCGACGGAGGAGGACATAGGGCCATTGCAGTATTCTTGTCATCTCACCTCCAGATCTGTCTACTGCTTCTACTAGAAGAGGGGTTAGCCAGAGCTTCTGGCCGACCCTAGCACTTCCTAAATTGGGCCATGTCTCATTGTGTGGACTTCATTGGCGTTTAGGAACGCTCATGCGGGTCCCTCTCGTTGAAAGCACAGCATCTGGGAACTTCACGACTCAGCAAGCAGCTTATCTTCACCACGACAATACTCCTCAGGCACCAAGGCCACCCTTCATCCGTCCAGCCTCACCCGTCAACTTCCACCTCTTGCATGGTGGTGGCACGAGAGCTGGCTACCGCTTTTCCTCAAGTCTCCCAGGTCTAATAATAGCCCTTTTGCTGGACCCAAACTGACTTCTTGGCACTTCTGCGTCTCCATCACTCCAGGCCAAATAGATTCGTGGAGTCTCCTTGGCAGATCCTGGCAACATCTCCACATCTCCTGTGAATAATAGTAGACGGCAGTATTGTTCTACAGGTGACTGGGGCTTATTGTTGGTGGGCAGGTCTCTAGAGTATTGAGCCGACCTGAGGGCGAGGCGAGTGGTCAGCTCCTTCCCTCAGGGTCCCATTTACTCACAACACTCCCTCCCTCCAGCAATAATTCCCTTACAAATTTCGTCTATACATTCTTGACCTTGTATTCATACCAACATTTTCCTCTACCAGCTGATGTAACCTATCTTCCTCATATACCTCGTCATTTACAGTCCTTTCATCCACCACATTAACATTAGGCATTACTATTTCCTCCTCAGACCAGAATGGCTTTAGTTTATTACAATGAACAATCCTCTCACTCTGGTCCTCAAACAACCCTTTTACCTTCACGTTTACTGGTCCCATTTTCTCTAAGATGCGGTAAGGACCTTTCCACCTTGGACCGAGGGACCTACTCTGTTGAGGGGTTACTTCATCTTTATATACCATTACTAGGTTACCTTCCTTAAGTTTAAGAGGCTTCACTTGCCTGTCATAGTAGTGAGCATATTTTTCCTGCGCTCTACCAGATGCCTGGGCGGCAGTTCGCCAAGCAGTTCTCATTTTTGTTAGGACTTCTGAAGGATAGTCCTCACCGTATCTGACAACTGCTTGGTTCACCAAGCCTGCTGCAAAATGACAGTCATGCCCTGTAAATAGGAATAATGGTTGTGTCCCTATTGATTTGTGAATAGCGGTGTTTAAAGCAAATTGAACATATGGTATATATTTATCCCATTGTAATGGTTCTTTCTCTGAGAGAATGGCCAGTGTATTTTTGACTACTTGGTTCGTTCTCTCCACCATACCATTCGCCTGTGGATGATAAGCTGTCGTGAATGCTGTCATTATTTTTAAGGTGTTACAAACCTCTGCAAATACCTTGCTTTTAAACTCTGAACCTTGATCTGTTACTAATTCTCTAGGAGGTCCAAATATTGCTACGAATCTATCAAGGAGCGCCTCTGCAACAGTCTGTGGGTCTTTCTTAGGGATGGGTACAAGTGTTGTATACCGTGACAGATGGTCCACCAGCACAAGAACATACCTATTGCCTGAATAACTATTATGTAAGTCAATAAGATCTGCACCAACCCGGTCCAACGGCTCCTTAATCTCGGGAAAAGCTTGCAATTCCACATTAACCTGAGGGTTACCTTTCCTCCTTTGGCCATTACCACAACATTTTACATATTCGGTTACATAATTCAGGAGACCAGGAAAGTAGAACATTTCTTTGGCCCTCTTATAAGTCCTAAAAACACCTGGATGGCCAGCCATCTTGGATGAGTGTGCAAGCTTCAGAGCGGCCTTCCTGAGGACATTGGGTATTACTACCTGCTGTACTGAACGATCGTTCAGCTCCGTAATCCTATGTAGCACACCGTCTTTCATCTCGAATTCATCAATAGGGCGGCTTGGCTTGTGGCACGGGAGCTTCTCTCCCTCCAAATACTCAATTATCTCCTTCCACCTGTTCTCTTCCAGTTGGTACTCTCTTAATTTTTCATTGTTCACATTCTCAATATTAACATCAACATTTATTGCTGCTACATTCCTACTCAATACGTCTGGTACATGGTGTGAGGCTCCTGGCTTATAAAGAATCTGGTACGAGTGTGCTGACAGTTCGTAACCCCATCTAGACATCCTAGGACAGCGAGTTTTCTTTTTAAATATGTGCACCAATGCCCTGTGATCTGTTATTATTTTAAAATGGCGCTGAAATACATACGGTTCAAAGTATCTCACACTTTCTACCACTGCCAAGGCTTCTTTATCAGTGATGGCATACCTGACTTCCGGTCCTTTAATCTTTCTGCTAAAATACGCTACTGGGTGTGGGTTATTTTCCTTGTCTCTTTGCATTAGGCAACCTCCTATTGCAACTGCTGAAGCGTCTGTATGTATCTCAAACTCTCTGGAAAAATCAGGAACCACTAATACCGGCTCACTTGTAAGCTCAGCCTTTAATTTTTCGTGAGCCAACTCATGTTCTTCTTTCCATACAAACTTAGCTTTCTTCTTAGTTAGATCTGTCAGTGGTGCTGCTAGCTCTGCAAAACCCTTAATATGTCTTCTAAAGTATCCTGCTGCACCTAGGAACCTCCTGACTTCCCTTGCTGTTCTAGGTCTTGGCATTTCAGATATTGCCTTACACTTATCAGGGTCAGGGCGAATCCCTTCAGGGCTTACCTGAAAGCCTAGAAATTTAAAGCTAGTGGCTGCTATTATACATTTCTTTGCATTCAACTTAAATCCTGCTTTATCCAGTAGTTTTAGTGTCTCCACAAGGTTGTCTACATGTTCTGGAAATGACCGGGAGTAGACTACCACATCATCAAGATATGCCAGTGAGTGTCTACCCAACACAGGGCTGAGGATGAAGTTTATAGCTCTTTGGAAGCTAGAGGGCGCGGTTTTTAACCCGTAGGGCATTCGTTTAAATTGGTATAATCTGACCCCATCTGAGAATGCTGTCTTCTCTCTATCTTCTTCTGAAACGGGGATGGCCCAATAAGCTGACTTAGCGTCCAAAGTCGAAAAATACTTAGCTGTTCCAAATGAATCAAGAATTTCCTGAATTAGGGGCAAGGGATAACTATCAGCTATTGTTAATTCATTCACTTTCCTATAATCCACACAGAACCGATAAGAGTTATCTGGTTTCTTTACCAACACTACAGGTGAGAGCCACGGTGATGAACTCGGTTCAATTACATCGTTCTGGAGCATGGTATTACATTCCTCCCTTATTACTCTCTTAGCCTCTTCTGGGAGTCTCCATTGACGGGTTTGGACAGGTAAACTGTCACCTGTAGGTATAGTATGCTCAATCTGGGGCAGCAAGCCTATATCTCCTTCATCCATTGAAAACAACTTTGGAAAGTTCCTTAAAGCATTCTTTATTATTTCCTTCTCAGAACATTTTAAATGATTTAGATTTACATCATTAAATGTCTTTTCCCTTTTACTTTCGTTCTGGGTGGGAGCGGCAGGCGTCACTACCCTTTCTGGGACTCTGGTATTAAGTGCTCCACATTGTTGACCTCGGCCAGGTAGCCTAACGGAGTCAGGTTCAAAAATTAAGTCTTTGGGGATAATCTCAGCTGATGTTAACCTTCTACCATTCTTGAATCTTAACGCTTTACTTGTCAGATTTATCACTGGTATTAAGATATGTCTTTTCTCAGAAACCTGGGCTAGATGATGAGGCACCAGGAAGGATTCTAGCTTCCCCGCTAATTGTAAGATACTTCCTGGCTCGACCTTCCTTCCCACTGAACCTTTAATAAATTTGAATGTATTAGGTGGACATACCTGGTTATATAATACATGAACTGCATAATCTGCGTCTGCAGAGTTCACATTAGGTAACTGCACTTCAAAAAGTGATTTAGATGGGGTTTTGAATAATTTATTACTCCTACTCATAGAAGCTACTATTGAGGGATGTTCTATGAATTTTATTGGAAAGGAAACCTCATCCAGTATCAGCCGACTGGTTCCCCTTCCTTTGCCATACGACAAGAGGAAGTCAAACCTTCTGAGAAAATCCATACCTAAGAGTAAGTCCCCTGGAAACCTTACTCCAGACACTACTAAACAAGCGTGAACTTTATAACTTTCACCCAGTTCAAAGTACAGGTCCGTTTGTCCCTCGACATTAATATCATTACCATTTACAGCAGTAATATCTCTCTTAGCTTTGCTTATTTTACAACCCCTCCAGTTATTACATACATCTCGCTTAATTATTGACACCTGACTTCCCGTATCAATGAAAGCTACCAGTTTTTTTCCATTTACTCTTACTTTAATCATAGGTCTTTCATCTTTGGTAACAAGGTTATCAGACCTATCTTTCTTAACCTTGTACCTTCTTCTTTCGTTAGGAACGAAAATTAGGGCAGTTGGCCCTAATATGGCCAATCCCGCCACACTCCCAGCATTGATTAGTTCTCCGAGCATTCTGTTTATTACGCCCACCACCGCCTGTCCTGCGGTGCGGGGGTATATACTTCTTCTCATTATTGGTTGTCGCCACATATGGTGACTCAGGTGTTACTCTCTCTGAGGCAACAATTCTATCTCCCTTTCTGTCTCTACCATATTCGGACTCGAGAGACATGGCATATTGAACTAGTTCTTCGAAGGTTTTAATCGCTAGTACCATAGCAACTCTAGTTCTCATCCAGACTGGCAACCCTTCACAAAATACCTGCTTTTTATAAAGCTCCAGCTGTTCTGCATTATATTTTAAAGTTCCGTTCACATCTTCCACCCTGGACCATACCAGACAACTGAAGTCCCTTAGAGTGTGTCCCTCCTTCAGTTGCAATTGTTCCAGGTATCGATGGATATTTTCAACTGATACTGCCGTCTGGAACCTATATCTTATAGCATCCTTGAAATTACTCCAGTCCTTTACGTTAATAAATTGTGGGAGACTAAATATGGATGCTGTGTTATCTACAATTGCCCTGAATCCCAGTGAAACTTTCATTTTTTCATCAGATATATTAAGCAAAATGGCCTCAATATTTTTAATCCAAGCTTCTACTTTGATATTTCTTTCGATGGGATTCCTCGGCAAATCTTCTACATGAAATTTCGGCAAATTTTCTAAATATGGCCTATCAACAATTACTGTCCCACACATAGAGGTTCCAACACTACTATCTGGAGCTGATGCCCCAGATAAAATCTTTTGCTGAAGCATAGGGTTCGTTGGGACGTTGAGTGGCTTGGTTAGGGAAGGATTGACCTGGGAAGGCTGGAGGCTCAGAAGTTGGGGTTGGGTCGGGAGTCCCGGTATATTAGATAAGGACCCATTCGGGGAAATACTGAATGGTTCCCCAGCTGTAGTTACAAGTGTGGGTGTTTGGTTAGTATTTACAGGAACAGCATTGGGCAGGTGAACACCTGACACAGCAGGGGAAGCTATGGTTACTGAGGGGTTAGGTATACTAGTAACTGTAGAACCAGGCGCAGAAGTGGGAACCCTATAGGCAGCTACCCCAGGGACTTGGGGAGCAGGTACAACAATAGGGGATTGAGGGTTACTCATAACTTGAGCAATAACACTATGAAGCACAGAGTTAAGATAAGGATACATACTATAGTCAGCATTAACTGGGTTATTAAAATACGGAGGTATGGGGTTAGTAGCATCCCGGGTTGGTAAAATTGATACTCCCGGGCTAACAGCAGTGGTAGATGTATTAGATACCACTGGGGCCATAGTATTCGTGGTACTACTGGGGGTCACCGTGGAACCTATATTCGTTCCTGAGCCTTGGACCTGGGGATGGTTTGTCCCTGACATATGTACCCCTGAAGTATTATTTATCACTGAAATCTCATTTTCTTGATTATTTATACCGTCACTAACATTAATCACTGAATCTTGCTGTGGAACCATGTTGCTAGACCCTTCACTTGAGCCTGGTGCGAGATCACTAACATTGACGTTAGCCTCTGCCATTCTGTTCACGAGGAACTTCACCTGTATCCTACTGGATCGTCTGATTGCACTATTTAACGTCTTGCTACGCAAATTATATTTGGTCATCACCCACCTGACAACCATAAGAGTAGGATTGTCCTGGTTTATTCTTAAGGTTACGGCCACAGTGAACGGTAAAACAAATGATAGGCGACACAAAGAAATTAATATTTGGTTTTGATAGCAAAAACCGACCAGTCGTAAAGCACGTGAGCCGCGTTTAATGATAAACGCTAAACCGCTGCCACCATGTGAGACCTCTACCCACTCTACCGGAGGTATCCCAGCGAGTGAGCACGTCCCCTGTATATCCCAGTGCTTAACAAGCTAGGGAATAGCATATGAAGGTACAAATAAAAATGGGAACTATGGCTATAGTTTACTTAATAACATAAAAGGGCTAGAATACAACATCTCCTGATGGAAATTTACACAATATAACAATTGACCTATGAGACTTATTACCAGGGGGAAGGGTAGATGTTATCAGTAACACGGACTAGTACTCACTCTTAATTCACCGACCAGCTGACCCGAGATTCCCAATGCGTGGTCCACTACACACGCGGCTGTCCAGAGCTCTCGCTCGACGGACCTGTCACCAACAACCCCCTTGCCCCGCTCTTCCCTGGGCTTATATCGTAGTCAAAGTACCCCCCTCCCCAATGGTGTATGTACCACGTGTTGCGACCTGACGCCGAGCTCTGACGCTGTTAAGAACAAAAGACCTCAGACGTGGGCGTGGCTACAGACGTCTGCCAAGGCAAGGTGTGACCATATAATTGGTTAAATTAGGTCTCCCCAGAGACCTCACAAGCCCAGCTGGACTACATCACAAGGAGCGCTTTGGCAATACTATGGTCAGAAAGGTAGGCAGAAGAAGAAGTTGGTCTTAAAGTAAAGAATTTAGTCCATTGTGTGGTCCGAAACTGAGCGTGGAGAGGGAGTGCTTGACGTGTCGGTCTTTTCCGAGTAGAATGGGAAGGTAACGAAGGAGCATCATCAGGAGATTGACGTTGGCGTTTAGGAGTAGGACCGGAGTTGGTCCGGCATGAAATGGGTGGGCGATTCGAAAATTGCCGTACCGTAGAGGGAGAAGCCGGAAGCATAGTCAAAGGAGAGCGGAGTTCAGACAAATCGAAGGAGTCAGTCGAAGCCCCGGTACCTGAAGCGGGTGAGGAAACAGCACCAGCAAGAGGTACAGGGGCATCAGGAGTGTCCGAAGAGTGGTCTAAACACAAGGCAGGGTCAGAATGGGGTGCGGTATCAAGAAGGGGCCCGGGGGTAGTGGTTTCATGGACTAGGGCTGCCATGGTTAGGTTACTCCTTTGCTTTTTGTTTTTAAGAAAAAAAAAGAAAGAAGAAAAGAAAATAAAAATAAAAAGAAAGAATAAAAAAAGGGGGGAGCGGGGAGGAATAGTTCCCAGGAGGAATGAAAGGGCCGGAAATCTCCCTCCGCGCCCAAGAGGACCTCAACACCGCTAGTAGCGCAGATGCAGCATGGAACCCGTGCCATACCCTACCCTTCATGCCAGTAAACCAGCAATCCGGGATAGCAACCTCACATCTGCCGAGCTACCTCGGTGGACAAAAGAGAGGGCGGCCGGATATCCGCCACAAAGCATACCTCCTTCGGCCACCACCCCCGGAATCCGAAAGGTGGCTTCCAGAGATACACCCGTCGCCCAAAAGACACCCCAAGCTACTCCGGGATACCGGAGAGGGATCGGGACATCCCCAGGCAATCCAGATTCCACGGCAAACTACGCCACCGCCAAGAACCTCAACGGAATGGGATGGACCCCGGTGTCCTTTCCCCTACCTAGGAACTAGCGCGCCTGTGGGAGAAATCCCGAAGGCCAAAAAGAGGAAGGGCAAAAGGGAGGGGTGAGGAGGAGGAGGAGGAATGGAAAAAGGGGAGGATGGGGAGGATGGGATAGGGGAGGGGAGAATGGGGGGTAATTAGGTTCGGTCTGAGGAAGAAGACCGACAGGGCTAATTCCTCAGACCAAGAGCCTCTTCACCACGCCAAGGAGCCCCCCTTGAAGAGGTTTCCTTGAGTGAGGTTTGCAGTCTTTGGCCATCTAAACTATATTGTGTCTGCGGTCTTCTTTGCCCTTCCCCAATCTTCATGACTTTGCATTTGGCAGGGTTAAACACAAGGAGCCAGTTGCTGGACCAGGCTTGTAGCCTGTCCAGGTCTCTTTGTAGTCCTGCCTGATCCTCATCCAATTTGATTCTTCTCATTAACTTCACATCATCTGCAAACAAGGACACTTCTGAGTCTATTCCTTCCGTTATGTCGTTCACATATACCAAGAACAGCACAGGTCCTAGGACTGACCCCTGTGGAACCCCGCTTGTCACAGGCGCCCACTCTGACACCTCGTCGCGTACCATGACTCGTTGTTGCTTCCCTGTCAGGTATTCTCTGATCCATTGCAGTGCCTTTCCTGTTATGTGTGCCTGATCCTCTAGCTTTCGTAGTAACCTCTTGTGAGGAATTGTGTCGAAGGCCTTCTTGCAGTCCAAAAATACGCAGTCGATCCACCCCTCTCTCTCTTGTCTTACTTCTGTCACCTTGTCATAAAACTCTAGTAGGTTTGTGACACAGGATTTTCCTTCCCTGAAACCGTGCTGGTTGTCAATTATACACTTGTTTCTTTCCAGGTGTTCCACCACTCTCCTCCTGATGATCTTCTCCATGACCTTGCATACTATACACGTTAGTGATACAGGTCTGTAGTTTAGTGCCTCACGTCTGTCTCCCTTTTTAAAATTTGGGACTACATTTGCCATCTTCCATACCTCAGGGAGTTGCCCAGTTTCAAATGATGTGTTGAAGATCTTTGTTAACGGCACTTACAATATCTCTGCTCCCTCTTTAAGGACCCACGGAGAGATGTTGTCTGATCCCACTGCCTTTGAGGTGTCAAGTACGCATAGCAGCTTCTTCACCTCTTCCTTGGTTATATGTACCTCATCCAGCACTTGTTGGTGTTCCCCCCTGTTCTGATTTCCTGGAGTCCTACTGGTTTCCACTGTAAATACTTCTTTAAATCTCGTGTGGAGCTCCTGACATACCTCTCGGTCGTTTCTTGTGAATTCCCCATCACCCTTCCTCAGTCTGATTACCTGGTCCTTGACTGTTGTTTTCCTCCTGATGTGGCTGCACAACAGCTTCGGGTCAGTCTTGACTTTCGATGCTATGTCATTTTCATATTGTCGCTGAGCCTCCCTTCTTATCTGTGCATATTCGTTTCTGGCTCTTCTGCTAATCTCTTTATTTTCCTGAGTTCTCTGTCTTCTGTACCTTTTCCAGTACACCTAGTTTTTGCCTCCCTACACCTTTGGGTGAACCAAGGACTCGTTCTGTTCTTCCAATTATTTCTGTTTCCCTTGGGAACAAACCACTCCTCTGCCTCCTTGCATTTTGTTGCCACATAGTCCATCATTTCTTGTACTGGTTTTCCTGTCAGTTCCCTCTCCCACTGAATGTCTTGAAGGAAGTTCCTCATGCCTGAGTAGTTTTCCCTTTTGTAGTTTGGTTTTTCCCAACCTATTCCTGCTACTCTCTCCACTTGGAGCTCAACTATGTAGTCGAAGCACAGAACCACATGATCACTAGCTCCCAGGGGCTTTTCATACATGATATCCTCGATGTACGAACTACTCAAGGTGAATACAAGGTCCAGTCTTGCTGGTTCATCCTCTCCTCTCTCTCTGGTAGTGTCTCTAACATGCTGATGCATGAGGTTTTCCAGTACCACATCCATCATCTTGGCTCTTCATGTTTCGGGACCCTCATGGGGCTCCAGGTTTTCCCAGTCAATCTCTTTGTGATTGAAATCACCCATAACTAGTAACTTTGCTCCCCCCATGTGTGCTCTCCTGGCCACCTCGGCTAGTGTGTCGATCATTGCTCTGTTGCTCTCATCGTATTCTTCTCTTGGCCTCCTGCAGTTCTGTGTTGGGTTGTACATTACTGCAATTATCACCTTATGTCCCTCAGACTGGATTGTTCCTACTAAGTAGTCCCTTTCGCCCATGCCATCCATTCCCTCCATTTTCTCAAAACCCCACTGGTTTTTAATGAGCAGTGCAACTCCTCCTCCCCCTCTGCTCCCTCTGTCTTTCCTGAGGATTTGATATCCGGATGGAAAGATTGAATCTGTTATTATTCTGGTGAGTTTTGTTTCTGTGAGTGCTATTATGTCTGAGGATGTCTCCTTGATTCTTTCATGCCACTCCTCATACTTATTTGTTATTCCATCTGTGTGTGTGTGTGTGTGTGTGTGTGTGTGTGTGTGTGTGTGTGTGTGTGTGTGTGTGTGTGTGTGTGTGTGTGTGTGTGTGTGTGTGTGTGTGCGTGTGTGTGCGTGTGTACTCACCTAGTTGTGGTTGCAGGGGTCGAGTTACAGCTCCTCTGTATGCGTGTGTACCACCAAGTTGTATTAGTCGACCTGTGTTTGTGGGGGTCGAGGCTCCTCCCCTTCTCTTCTCTTTTTAACCTCAGAAACTGGACAACATATAATGGTTCCTGGCCTCTAACGCCTTATCCTGACAATGCCTTATCCTGACATTGTGTATGGAGTTTTCTTCCACCACCTTCTTATTATTTACAACAAGTACATGTACAAGGTATACAGACCATAGCTGACATCAATGACATACTACTATATAGAAAGCCCATTGTTATGTAGAGCATTTCCGGCAAATTAGGTGAATTTTGTCCCAGGATGCGACTCACACCAGTCTACTAGCACTCAGGCACCTCTTTTACTGATGGGGAACAAGGACAACATGTGTCTTAAGGAAACAAGTCTTAATGTTTTCCAGCTGTACCGGGCTCGATCCCCGAACCTCAGTGTTTGAGCTGAGTTCGCTAACAATGGAGCTACGGGACACCTGTGTGCAAACCAGATAAGGCTGTCAGATTTCTGTCTATAACCGTCTCCTACATCAATCATGTCACCGTCTCCTACATCAACCATGTCAACTGTGGAACCAGTTAAGTTGTAAACTTGAGTACTTTGTCTGGCTTTTTCTGGTGGGTGTATCTTATAACTATTATTATGACCAAAATCAAGCTCTAAACCCACAAGGGTCGTGCAATGCTGTGTATCCTATGACAAGTCTGATTATACACAAATATCCCGCACATAGACGAGAGGGGCTTACGACGTCGTTTCTGTCCGACTTGGACCAGTATGACTTTGTAAATGGTCCAAGTCGGATCGAAAAGTCGTCTTAAGCTCCTCTCTTCTATGCACGGGTTATTTGTGTATTGTTCCAGTCACGGTATTGTACCATTTTTTTTTGTTAGTCTGATTATACGTTGTGAACATTATCGTGAAGGACGTTCTGTTGAGGGTATGAAGTCAGTTTCAAGAGATGATCGCCCTGTTGGCGCTCCTCTTATAATCTTTATGTACATCTCGGGCGATATGTTTGATGTAAAAATTAATTTCAGTTCTTTCTCATCTCTGGCAGATCAATTACGTATATTAAGAAAAGTAGGGATGGTATAACTTATCCGTACTATGTTCCTTCCTTACAATCCCTCTAACTCTTTGCTTCCTTTCCTTCACGTACTTGTCCGTCACTCGGCGAGAGGCTTTTCTTTTTTCCATGTATCGCAAGGCTATGCATAGTAGCATGTACATTCAGCACTTGTCTCACTCTTTCTCGGTGCGTCAGCATTTGTGACTAAGTTTCTTGATCCAGAAATTCTACTCGTTACAATTCGTTCTCTCGCCTTGGCTACCCTTCCGCTTTCATAAACTCTGCCTGCTCTCTCCCAAACTCTCTTCTCCTTTGAAATCTCGTAATCTTTGCCTTCCCTATAGTTCCAGTCTCCCTAATCTCAACAACTCTCTCCGTTCTTTAGATATCAAACTTTCTTTTCACCAAACTAATACTTTGTGTAGTAATCTTATTCGTATCTGATGCTTCCGATATCTACTCCATTTCCTGCTCCTCTTATCCTCTTCAGTACTTTGGAGAAACTGCCGCTCACTTTCTGATAGACTTAAAGAGCATAAAAGAAGTGTTAGACTTGCCGACACTAATAATATGTTAGAGGTCACAGTCATCCTACTGACTAGTTCTCTGCCAAAACTGTCTACCCTTAAACACAACTTTCTTAATATGAATCTTAGTCTTGACTTTGTCTCTGTAGATGCCTTCCTTTTTTATTAGTGTCAAATACTCCAAACCTCAGAACTCACGTGACTTGACCTGATCTTTATCTCCTTCTCTCCCTACCTCTTTTCGTTTCCTATAGTTTCTCTGTCTTTCCTATCTTTTGCCTGGTTGGTTGTGTCCTATGGAGGACACACAGGAATCTTGTGCTACCATCGTGTAATACTAGCTCTCCTGCAGTGTCCCTCTGTTCTCTTGTTTTTAGACTACCTCCACGATTACTACGGCTACTACTACTATTTCTTCGTATATACTCCACTCTGTGCCCCCTTTTTCATTATCACTACTACTCTCTTATTGTCATCTCTATAAGCATTGCACTTCTATTACTACAGCTGCTGCTACTGCACCAACTGCCTCTACTAGCACATTATTACTTCTCTTTCTCTTCCAATTCTACGTTTCCTGTTCTTCGCTCTCGTGTATATTCTGGTTCCCTTCCTTTCACGCTTCTCTGTGTGATTAATTAATGGTTCAAGTTGGACCGAAACGTCGCCATAAATTCCAGTCTTATAAGAAGGATTAAGTAATGTTTCAAAATCTTTGATTCTGGTTATTCATAAAGATCTGTGTTACCAGTTGCTTTACTATTATTACGTTCAGTGTCGTTATGAACAGGTGGAACAGGTAGACAAGTATCCTCACTATACGGCACAGGTTCTAATTCTGACTCACTGTCTAGATATGTTATCTTGTTCTTGTTATTCTTTGAGAAACCAGCTACATTAACCACGTAGAAGTAACAGTCGTGAGGGGATTCGTCAGTTCTCCCCACATCTTTGGGACTGTTAGTGAAACTGATGTACGTTTCCCACTCAAGGACTGTCAGTGCAGAGGTGCAAACAGTACAGTATATGTGTGGAGTCCGTGTTTTATCTTGATCACCAATCTTGCAACCGAGTTAGCGCTTGTATGCAATTTTGACACGATTTATTATGTTTTTTTCTCGTTGATCACGTGGTGAATACTTGTCAGATACATAACAAAAGTTGTCTCCAATGTTCAGGTATCCTCGTATGTTCGAGTTAATCTGATATAGAGATTTCATACAACAGAGAAAAGGAAATCGAATGTAAATATGGTTAAACACAATGTGCACAATGAACAGATACCTTTTGAAAAATGTCTGATCAATTAGGTAGCTAGAGCACAACTGATGCTCTCAGACTCTCCCTGACAAGCAGTCACGGTGAGCAGGGATAGATTTCTTAACCCATGTATTCCTTCACCATTTATTTTCACTATGTATAACGAGGACACGACCAGTTCACTGGTAGTGTTCACTCAAAACGTGAGTGGACACTACCAGTGTTTGCGGAAGTCTGCCACTCATCCAGGTGGGAAGGTGCGACGTCACCTTGGCTGAAGTAGCCGGCTTATACATGATTGGTGCATTGAACATCACATTAAGTTCAAGAACTGTTACAGTCGATCTGAATGGTATGTCAAATGGTTGTGTGATGAACGTTGAATAAAACGTAACATAGCGGGCACACGCCACAGCTACCACATACACAACATCTTCGACAAAAATAGACACCATCAGCTAGTACTCCGGCTCATCACTTACCTGAACCTTCTATGTCTAACATCAGTATACATTATCATTACCAGAAACAATGTCACTGTCAGTCACAGCACCACTGCCAGCCACAACACCAATACAAGTCACAACGCCACTGCCAGCCACAACACCACTGCCAGCCACAACACCTCTGATAGCCACACCACTACCAGTCACAACAACACTACCAGTCACAACACCACTACCAGTCGGTCTGAGGATCGACGACCCAAATGATTTCTTCATGAATGAGCCTCAAAACTCCATAAATGTATGCCAGATTTCCGACATTACCCTAACTCCGATAGATTTCGAAAAAAACATTGACAACATGCCTATGCACTCAGCCCCGGGCCCAGACTCGTGGAACTCTGTTTTCATTAAGAACTGCAAGAAACCCCTCTCGCGTGCCCTAAGTACACTATGGAGGAGGAGCTTGAACATGGGTAAAATTCCACAGTCACTTAAAACAACGGATATAGCCCCACTCCATAAAGGTGGCAGCAAAGCATTAGCTAAGAACTATAGACCAATAGCTCTGACGTCCCACATCATAAAAATCTTTGAAAGAGTGCTAAGAAGCAGGATTGCAAATCACCTGGATTCCCAAAATCTGCACAATCCAGGGCAACATGGGTTCAGGGCAGGTCGCTCCTGCCTCTCACAACTACTGGATCACTATGACATGGCCTTGGATGCACTGGAAGAAAATCAGAATGCAGATGTAATATACACAGACTTTGCAAAAGCATTTGACAAATGCGATCATGGCGTAATAGCCCATAAAATACGTGCTAAAGGAATAACTGGGAAAGTGGGGAGATGGATCTTCAACTTCCTAACAAATCGAACACAAAGAGTAGTGGTCAACAGAGTTAAATCGGAGGCTGCCATAGTGAAGAGTTCTGTTCCACAAGGCACAGTACTCACCCCCATCTTATTCCTTATCCTCATATCAGACATAAACAGAGATATACACCACAGCACCGTATCATCCTTTGCGAATTATACTAGGATCTGCATGAGGCTGTCATCTGCTGAGGACGCGGTTAACCTCCAAGAAGATATAAACAAAGTTTTCCAGTGGGCAACGGTAAACAATATGACGTTCAATGAGGACAAATTCCAACTACTCCGTTATGGAAAACTGGAGGAGATAATAACTAGAACAGAGTATACTACTGACTCCGGCCATACAATAGAGCGGAAAAATAATGTAAGGGACCTGGGAGTAGTAATGTCTGAGGATCTTACTTTCAAGGATCACAACAGTGCCACGATCGCACGTGCAAAGAAAATGATAGGATGGATAATGAGAACTTTCAAAACGAGAGATGCCAAGCCCATGATGATCCTTTTCAAATCACTTGTTCTCTCTAGGCTGGAATACTGCTGTACATTAACATCTCCATTCAAAGCAGGTGAAATCGCAGATCTAGAGAGTGTACAGAGATCCTTTACTGCACGTATAAGTTCTGTCAAGCACCTTAACTACTGGGAAAGCTTGGAAGCACTTGACTTGTACTCGTTGGAACGCAGGAAGGAGAGATATATCATAATCTACACTTGGAAAATCTTGGAAGGAATGGTCCCAAATCTGCACACAGAAATCACTCCCTACGAAAGTAAAAGACTGGGCAGGCGATGCAAAATGCCCCCAATAAAAAGTAGGAGCGCCATTGGTACACTAAGGGAAAACACCATAAGTGTCCGGGGCCCAAAACTGTTCAACAGCCTCCCATCAAGCATTAGGGGAATTGCCAATAAACCCCTGGCTGCCTTCAAGAGAGAGCTGGACAGATACCTAAAGTCAGTGCCGGATCAGCCGGGCTGTGGCTAGTACGTTGGACTGCGTGCGGCCAGCAGTAACAGCCTAGTTGATCAGGCCCTGATCCATCGGGAGGCCTGGTCATGGACCGGGCCGCGGGGGCGTTGATCCCCGAAATAACCTCCAGGTAACCTCCAGGTCACAACACCACTACCAGTCACAACACCACTACCAGTCACAACACCACTGCCAGCCACAACACCACTGCCAGCCACAACACCACTGCCAGCCACAACACCACTACCAGTCACAACACCACTACCAGTCACAACACCACTACCAGTCACAACACCACTACCAGTCACAACAACACTGCCAGCCACAACACCACTACCAGTCACAACACCACTGCCAGCCACAACACCACTGCCAGCCACAACACCACTACCAGTCACAACACCACTACCAGTCACAACACCACTACCAGTCACAACACCACTGCCAGCCACAACACCACTGCCAGCCACAACACCACTACCAGTCACAACACCACTGCCAGCCACAACACCACTGCCAGCCACAACACCACTACCAGTCACAACACCACTACGAGTCACAACACCACTGCCAGTCACAACACCACTACCAGTCACAACACCACTACCAGTCACAACACCACTGCCAGCCACAACATCACTGCCAGCCACAACACCACTGCCAGCCACAACACCACTACCAGTCACAACACCACTGCCAGTCACAACACCACTGCCAGCCACAACACCACTACCAGTCACAACACCACTGCCAGTCACAACACCACTGCCAGCCACAACACCACTACCAGTCACAACACCACTGCCAGTCACAACACCACTGCCAGCCACAACACCACTACCAGTCACAACACCACTGCCAGTCACAACACCACTGCCAGTCACAACACCACTACCAGCCACAACACCACTGCCAGTCACAACACCACTGCCAGCCACAACACCACTACCAGCCACAACACCACTGCCAGCCACAACACCACTGCCAGTCACAACACCACTGCCAGTCACAACACCACTGCCAGCCACAACACCACTACCAGCCACAACACCACTGCCAGTCACAACACCACTGCCAGCCACAACACCACAACCAGTCACAACACCACTGCCAGTCACAACACCACTGCCAGTCACAACACCACTACCAATCACAACACCACTACCAGTCACAACACCACTGCCAGCCACAACACCACTGCCAGCCACAACACCACTACCAGTCACAACACCACTACCAGTCACAACACCACTGCCAGTCACAACACCACTGCCAGTCACAACACCACTACCAGTCACAACACCACTACCAGTCACAACACCACTGCCAGCCACAACACCACTGCCAGTCACAACACCACTACCAGTCACAACACCACTACCAGTCACAACACCACTGCCAGCCACAACACCACTGCCAGCCACAACACCACTACCAGTCACAACACCACTGCCAGCCACAACATCACTGCCAGTCACAGCATCACTGCCAGCCACATCACTGCCAGCCACAACATCACTGCTAGCCACATCCTCTGACAGCCACAACATCAATATCAGCTACAACATCACTGCCAACCACAACATCAGTGCCAGCCACAACATCACTGCCAGTCGCCGCATCACTGTCAGCCAGAACATTAGTGACAGCCACAACATCAGTGACAGCCACAACATCAGTGACAGCCACAACATCACTGACAGCCACAACATCAAAGACAGCCACATCATCACTGACAGCCACAACATCACTGGCAACCACAACATCACTGACAGCCACAACATCACTGACAGCCACAACATCACTGACAGGCACATCATCAGTGACAGCCACAACATCAGTGACAGCCACAACATCAGTGACAGCCACATCACTGCCAGCCACAACATCAGAGCCAGCCACAACATCAGTGACAGCCACAACATCAGTGCCAGCCACAACGTCAGTGGCAGCCACAACATCAGTGACAGCCACAACATCAGTGACAGCCACAACATCAGTGACAGCCACAACATCACTGACAGCCACAACATCACTGACAGCCACAGCATCACTGACAGCCACAGCATCACTGACAGCCACAGCATCAGTGACAGCCACAACATCACTGACAGCCACAACATCACTGACAGCCACAACATAACTGACAGCCACAACATCAGTGACAGCCACAACATCACTGACAGCCACAACATCAGTGACAGCCACAACATCACTGACAGCCACAACATTAGAGCCAGGCACAACATCAGTGACAGCCACAACATCAGTGCCAGCCACAACGTTAGTGGCAGCCACAACATCAGTGACAACAACATCAGTGGCAGCCACAACATCACTGACAGCCACAACATCACTGACAGCCACAACATCACTGACAGCCACAACATCACTGACAGCCACAACATCACTGACAGCCACAACATCAGTGGCAGCCACAGCATCACTGACAGCCACATCACTGACAGCCACAACATCAGTGACAGGCACATCAGTGACAGCCACATCAGTGACAGCCACAACATCACTGACAGCCACAACATCACTGACAGCCACAACATCAGTGACAGCCACATCACTGACAGTCACAACATCAGTGACAGCCACAACATCAGTGACAGCCACAACATCACTGACAGCCACAACATCACTGACAGCCACAACATCACTGACAGCCACAACATCACTGACAGCCACATCACTGACAGCCACAACATCAGTGACAGCCACATCAGTGACAGCCACAACATCAATGACAGTCACAGCATCAGTGGCAGCCACAGCATCACTGACAGCCACATCACTGACAGCCACAACATCAGTGACAGGCACATCAGTGACAGCCACATCAGTGACAGCCACAACGTCACTGACAGCCACAACATCACTGACAGCCAAAACATCAGTGACAGCCACATCACTGACAGTCACAACATCAGTGACAGCCACAACATCAGTGACAGCCACAACATCACTGACAGCCACAACATCACTGACAGCCACAACATCAGTGACAGCCACATCAGTGACAGCCACAACATCAGTGACAGCCACAACATCAGTGACAGCCACAACATCAATGACAGCCACAGCATCAGTGGCAGCCACAGCATCACTGACAGCCACATCACTGACAGCCACAACATCAGTGACAGGCACATCAGTGACAGCCACATCAGTGACAGCTACATCACTGACAGCCACATCACTGACAGCCACAACATCAGTGACAGCCACAACATCACTGACAGCCACAACATCAGTGACAGCCACATCACTGACAGTCACAACATCAGTGACAGCCACAATATCAGTGACAGCCACAACATCACTGACAGCCACAACATCAGTGACAGCCACAACATCACTGACAGCCTCAACATCACTGACAGCCACAATATCACTGACAGCCACAACATGACTGACAGCCACATCAGTGACAGCCACAACATCACTGACAGCCACAACATCACTGACAGCCACATCACTGACAGCCACAACATGACTGACAGCCACATCAGTGACAGCCACAACATCACTGACAGCCACAGCATCACTGACAGCCACAACATCAGTGACAGCCACATCACTGACAGCCACAACATCAGTGACAGGCACAACATCACTGACAGCCACAACATCACTTACAGCCACATCACTGACAACCACAACATCAGTGACAGCCACATCACTGACAGCCACAACATCAGTGACAGCCACAACATCAGAGACAGCCACAACATCAGTGACAGCCACAACATCAGTGACAGCCACAACATCAGTGGCAGCCACAACATCAGTGACAGCCACAACATCAGTGACAGCCACAACATCAGTGACAGCCACAACATCAGTGACAGCCACAACATCACTGACAGCCACAACATCAGTGACAACCACAACATCACTGACAACCACAACATCAGTGACAGCCACAGCATCACTGACAGCCACAACATCACTGACAGCCACAGCATCACTGACAGCCACAACATCAGTGACAACCACAACATCACTGACAACCACAACATCAGTGACAGCCACAGCATCACTGGCAGCCACAACATCAGTGACAGCCACAACATCACTGACAGCCACATCACTGACAGCCACCATATCACTGACAGCCACAACATCAGTGACAGCCACAACATCAGTGACAGCCACAACATCACTGACAGCCACAACATCACTGACAGCCACAAAATCACTGACAGCCACAACATCAGTGACAGCCACAACATCAGTGACAGCCACAACATCACTGTCAGCCACAACATCAGTGACAGCCACAACATCACTGACAACCACAACATCACTGACGGCCACAACATCACTGACAGCCACATCACTGACAGCCACAACATCACTGTCAGCCACAACATCAGTGACAGCCACAACATCACTGACAACCACAACATCACTGACGGCCACATCACTGACAGCCACAACATCACTGACAGCCACAACATCACTGACATCCACAATATCACTGACAGCCACATCACTGACAGCCACAGCATCACTGACAGCCACAACATCACTGACAGCCACAACATCACTGACAGCCACAACATCACTGACAGCCACAACATCACTGACAGCCACAACATCACTGACAGCCACATCACTGACAGCCACAACATCACTGGCAGCCACAACATCACTGACAGCCACATCACTGACAGCCACAGCATCACTGACAGCCACAACATCACTGACAGCCACAACATCACTGACAGCCACAACATCACTGACAGCCACAACATCACTGACAGCCACAACATCACTGACAGCCACAGCATCACTGACAGCCACAACATCAGTGACAGCCACAACATCACTGACAGCCACAGCATCACTGACAGCCACAACATCAGTGACAGCCACAACATCACTGACAGCCACAACATCACTGACAGCCACAACATCACTGACAGCCACAGCATCACTGACAGCCACAACATCAGTGACAGCCACAACATCACTGACAGCATTACAAGATTTGCATAATGTTTCTCCCAGTGATTTTGTTTTTGTCTTAACTGTTGAGAACCTTGACGACTGTGGCAGGAACAGTGAACCAGGAACAGTAGGAACCAAGAATATTGTGAACCAGGAGCAGTGTGACCCAGGAACAGTGGGAACCAAGAATATTGTGAACCAGGAGCAGTGTGACCCAGGAACAGTGGGAACCAAGAATATTGTGAACCAGGAGTAGTGTGACCCAGGAACAGTGGGAGCCAGGAACAGTGGGAGCCAGGAACATTGTGAACCAGGAGCAGTGTGACCCAGGAACAGTGGGAACCAAGAATATTGTGAACCAGGAGCAGTGTGACCCAGGAACAGTGGGAGCCAGGAACAGTGGGAACCAAGAATATTGTGAACCAGGAGCAGTGTGACCCAGGAACAGTGGGAGCCAGGAACATTGTGAACCAGGAGCGGTGTGAACCAGGAACAGTGACCTAGGAATAGTAAGAACCAGGAATATTGTGAACCAGGATTAGTGAACCAGGAATAGTGCACCAGGAACAGTGTGACCCAGGAACCGTGACTCAGGAACATTGTGAATCAAGAACAGTGAGGCAGGAACAGTGTGAACCAGGAACATTGTGAACCAGGAACATTGTGAACCAGGAACATTGTGAACCAGGAACATTGTGAACCAGGAACATTGTGAACCAGGAACATTGTGACGTTGAAAGGTGGGAGGCAGAGAGAGTGTGAGGAGGTAATTGTGAGGGGTTTTTAATAATAATAATAATAATAATAATAATAATAATAATAATAATAATAATAATGAAGATAAACTATTTTTAAGTTACATAATATAATTGATACAGTTATAATTGACATTATTATCTTGATAGAGTTACTCTGGTTATGCTCAACCAGAATAACTTGATGTGATAAATGGTTTTGAAAACCGTCAAGTTGAAGAATTGAGTCACTTGTGTAACATATGGGAATCTTTATTGAAGAAATGTTTGGCCATACAGTGGCTTCATCAGTCTTATACAAAGCAGAAAGGTGTAAGGAGAGGAGGAGTGTGAGGTGATCAGTCCCTCTGCCTGGAGTCGATTGAGGGACTGTGTAAGACTGATGAATCCACTGTGTGGCCAAGCTTTTCTTCAGTAAAGATTCCCATATGTTGCATAAGTCTCAGTTCTTCAGAATAACTTTATGCAGATGATGGAGTTACAAGATGTAACTTCCGGCTCACGAACGGTAACATACACTACCAAAAACAGTCTAAATAAGAGGTCCTGAGGCGAGCAGCATCACCCAGACAGAGCAGAGAGGAAATGTTGCATCGCCGAGAAGCTGTTAGAGAGAGATAGGAGCAGTCCTTGTGGCTACGACGTCAGCTGACTTACGACACACGCCAGCAACCAAACAGGCGAATACCGAGTATAATGTAGTTATTACCTCGTACCTACATACCTCAGTTAAAATTATAGAGCAAATAATAATATTAAGCACATTTTCGCTTTAGCTATTAAGGTAAATATCAGCAACATAAAAAAAATATATGAAAGGAAAAATATATGTGTATACAGTAAGGGGTGTATACCAATAGACACCTGGTTGTCTTCAAGAGGTAGCTGGATAGTTACCTAAAGTCAGTGTCGGATCAGCCGGGCTGTGGTTCGTACGTTGGACTACGTGCGGCCAGTAGTAACAGCCTGGTTGATCAGGCTGAGCCACAGGGAGGCCTGGTCATGGACCGGGTCGCGGGGGCGTTGATCCCCGGAATACACTCCAGGTAGACGTCATTTTTGTGAGGACGCTACACCCCACCTACAGGACAGACGGTCACACCAGATGTACTGAATGTTTGTTCCTCATCTCATCGCTTTTAATATAATTTGATAACATGTGACAGTCACTCATGTGCCATGCAAATCAAATACACAATTTTCGAAAATTCATTGTGTGTGTCGGTGTAGAAGTGTACCGGAGTATACTGTAGTGTAGTGGTGGCCGCTGGTGATGACTGTACAAGTAGCTAGTAGTCTCTGGTGGCTGACTGCAGACATAACTGACATTCCAATATAGTGGTGGTGGAATGAGGTTCTGGAGTGGCCTGGGAGAGGTGTCGACAGACCACGTTGTTCGTAGGTAAATGACGCACTCCATGTACCACACTACAACACAACACTTCATACTGCGTCTCCATCAATGGCTCTCCAGCATCAACATAGGGCATCATGGCTGTTGATATATTAAAAATGTAAGGATGCAACATGAGTTAAGATATATACATAAGTGGGACCAGTGCTGAAGTTTACTGAATTTAGTTAGAGTAACAATTAAGGTAATTGGGCATAAAATTACATTAATTTTAATTCTCAGTTGCAGATCAAGGACGCGAGAGACCGTCAGCTAGAACATTACAACGTCCACTGATGTGATTAACACTAATAGCAAGAGTGTGGATACGAAGAACTCATGTCATTATCCTAACATTTTTCTTAATTTCATAGTATTGATAAAGGTGAGAGGGTTGTGGTCGGAAAATACTGTAATTCTGAATTGAGAAGTGCCCTGGTATACATCAATTTTCTCTAACTCAACCGCCAGAGCTAATGCCTGTTTTCTGGTGACGTTTGAGTTTTAGGAAAAATAACAAATAGGATGGAGTGTGTCAGTGGCTGATTATTTCTGTAGAAGCACAATACCCACTGTATAATCGCCCGCATCTTTATGTAAGAAGAAAAGCTTGTTGAAGTTAGGGCTTTTTAGGACAGGAAATGAGGAAAGCAAGTGCTTTAGCCGTGCAAATGACAAGTTGCAATCAAGAGACCAGTTAAATTTAAGCTTGCTTATTGACCTCAGCAAGAGGAGCAGCTCTCTGAGAAAAGTTGGTACGGAACCTGGGGTAATAACCATCCATACCCAGAAATCTCTGGAATCCGTATCTTGCGACACTGGAAGATTAGATTTAGATTTTGCCACTGAAGTGGCTAGTTTATTGTGCGAATATGGATAAACAAAAGACCTATGATCCAGGCCCCAAAAGGGTTAACAGGAGTACATTTGGATTTATATCTACAGTTCACTTATCTGTTAAGCAAATTTAGGAAATTTGCTTAGTATATCTGGTATCTTATTTTCACTGATAAGATATCTTGACATGTCACACAGGATACTGTCTACATTCCTCAATAAGTGGGCAGTTAAGCACATAGTGTTCAAGACAGTGACCATAGGCCTCACTATATAATTTGCATTTGGTTTGATCATCATCTGTCTCTCCCAAACTGCCAGAAGTACTTGAAACCAAGTCCAAGCCTGGCCATTGCAACTTCAGTCAGTCTGTTCACATTGCAAGTTGCTCCATAAACATACTTATCTACGTTCATGTTATCATAGTGGGTTATAGATCTACTCAGGCTTCTAATTGCATTCCTGTAGCATTCATTTTCATTATTTACTTCTCTCTTAGATATAGATATAACAAAGTTATATTCTACATTCTCCTTCTGGTATCCTTTGAGTATCTATACCTGGCTTCTCCAATGAGCATGTTGTTGGAGTCATTAAATGAGTCAAGAGCCTTCAATGATGACAGAATCATTAATGATGATAGAGTTAAGCTCAGTGTTATAAGTTATTTTTCACTCCATTAGGATGACAAACAATTGAGTTTGCAGTGTAGACGCCCAGTTAATTCTTATGCCTAACTCAACAAATTTATTATCGTTCTTAACTAAAGAGGTGACACAAGAGCAGATGCAGTACTGCCAGAAGATTCCTGTTTAGATCCATCAGTGTATATAACTTCTGATAACCTATTTACCAGTAAGGAACACAGCCACACAAAATCATGGCAAACAAAAATCCAGTCTATTCAAATTCCATGCCTTGGGTATCTGCAGGCAGGGTATATCAGGGAAAACAGGTGGAACACGCACTTTTGACCATCCCAGAAAATGCCGCACCCACATGACAACAGAAGGGTGAAACTCTTTTTTCTTGTAATTTCACTCCAAAATGTGTCACTCGTCAGTCCATTAAGGCAAATGCTGTAACATATACTGCCAGGCACACCATCTAATGGGGACAAGACAACACAGATCACCCAGACCATGGGATACAAAAGAGGGGAGCCATAACCTCTTCAGAGAAGGTTCTTTTTAGTGCCAGGAAGGAAAAAGACTGGCAAGAAATTACAGAAATCTAACACCAACACAAAACACTTCTGGAGCAGAGGCACAGTCATTGGCTTCCACTCCAGACCAACAGATAATAATGCCAGCAAACAAAACCCTCCCTAAATTCCATCAATATAACGACATTTATCTTTGCAAAGATACAGGGTTAAAAACCATCAACAAACAACAAAATACCTTACATCAAGGGACTGCTCACGGAGTCAAACGCAGTGTTTGCAGCTTTCACAGAGACCCACATAAAGGATCATTTTGACAACGAAATATGGATCCCAGGTTGTATGAAGATAACGAGGAATGTACATACATTCACTAAACCTTCACTGATTTACATTTTTCTTCATTTTTCATCAAAGATTGCAAGAAAAGAGCTCTTCAGATCATTAATTCTCCATGCACCAGCACCACTCCTAACAAAGTTACAATTCTTCCCAACAGCCAGGTTGCACTGAACGTTTCTAAAGTACTTCTACAAGCTAACAATAGAGTTGCCATCGCTTCCAGCACTTCAATAAAGGATCTAACCAGGACAAAATCCAAGCACCATGAACCAGTCAACGCAGGGGTTTACACTACACCCTGTGGAGGCTGCGACAAGATTTATGTAGGTGAAACAGAAAGAAACCTCGACACCCGCCTCAGTGAACACATTTATGCCTGTAGGAACGATAACTTGAACAACGCCTGCGTACAACACCGGAATTCCACCAGTCATCTCATGAAATTCAGGGACGCCCAATTAGTGATCAAAGAAACTAATTTCTGCAGACGCAACTTCCTTGAATCATCACTAATCGCTGTTTCTAATCCAATTAAACAAAACAAAGACAGCTTTACCATCTCTGAAGTCTTAGCAAGAATCCTCCTGAAAACGGTAAAGCCTGCCATCACGTAGTCTCTCCTGTTAATACTACGTTACAGAGGATGAACACTGAAACAGGCCTTCTCTAATTCAATCTCCAATAGAAATATTTGTCTAACTTATTTTTATGCTACCCAAGTATTACAACCCAGGAGTCCCAAAGGCCTGTTATCCTGGGTGTAAAGGGAGCAAAATAAACACAGCAAAAAAACTTGTGACTTGTATTATCCTTTACCAATTTAGAACAGAAGTATGTACACTATATACACTATGTACAACAATAGGTATTAGTGCACTACACGGTAAGCAAGGCAGAATAAAAGCCACTAGAGAGCAGACCGTGCTTCAACCAGCTCTAGAATGGGAATGACAAGAGCGGACAGGGGAGTGGTACCCACAACACCTCTGCGATTGCCAAAACCATCTCATTGGCTGGAACCTGGGTACTGATTGAACGACGGGGCCCCATCATCAACCCTTAGTACCTGGTTCGCTGGCTGGGGGAGATAGCCTTTCAGTGAGGGTGTGTACATGAGCCGAATAAAGGTTACGTACTCTTTGCATGCCACACCAAGTAATAGCTTTTATATCCTTTTACTCATGTGCAAATTACTGTATTGCTACTACTACCACAACTTATATCACTACTACTACTACTACTACCACCACCACTAGTATTACACCTCACTCTAAGCCTATATATACCCTATGTGTCCATGTATTGTCTGTAACGGTTTGACAAAGCTCCTGGAGAGCGAAACGTTGCCTCAATAAAATGTCACATTAGTTGCACTTGTGTCCTTTTACTTTACGGTTATAACCTATTCAGATGCGACAGACTAAACAGGCAACAGGTTCCCAGTCTCCCATGCTAGAAAGTTTAAGGAACGAACTTATGTTGAAGTCTGTCATTAACTAGTATACCCGGTGGCTGTCCCAGGTTAGTTTTATGTTATTATTATTATTATTATTATTATAATCAAGGGGGAAGCGCTAAACCCGGAGGATTATACAGCGCCTGGGGGGTATGTGGAAGGCATTCAGGCTTAATTCGAAGAACTGGAGCACAGATCCAATTCCCTAAATCAAGAGCCCCTCACCAACATCAAGGAACCTTCCTTGAGGGGGGTTAGTTTTATAACTATGATGATTCTCCTCAACGGTCACGTGTAAGAGCAGACTGGTACCTGTAAGCAATTCATGTTAGTAATTCTGGCTTGGTGCCTAGGCTGCACTAGATTCTTGGGCCTAGTCAGTATATATCTCACTAGTCATGAGCGTCTGGCACTATGTTTCTAGGGTCTAATTCAATTAAGAGGCATTACTATACCCTACCCTTATGGTGAGACAATGTCACTCTCACAACCCAACTATTCCTGAATTCAAATATTACCCACAACAAGATAAATGGCCATTTATCAAGATTAAACCCGAATCTGGCGTATAGGCCTGTTAGAAGGTCTCTACACTTACTTATCTGGTTCCCAGACTTGTCATTTTTGCTTAGGCTGAGAGAAGACTTGGGTATTGTCGACACAAACAGCTCACCTCCCCTCCTACAGCCGCCTGAAACCAAAACAATTATCACGTTCTCCGCTGGACCTCAGCTCATGGATGAGCTGCCAACTACTCCATTTATTACCTCCTAATATCAATGTAGTAGACTGCTATAATAATCCTACTATTCTTTAATGATGATTCAAAGCTTCACAGATTACTTATCAGGCTTATATCCCTTAAAAGGCTAATGTTTGTTAGCCGTCATTGGGGATTTGGGAGCACAAATTTCCTTATAACCATTAATTTGACTTCCAAAATAATCATGAAAAACTAAAAAAAAAAAATGCAATTTTTTTATGTATTATGTAAATGAAGATATTGCAATATAAGTCGATGATTACTTAAAGGATCTCAGTCTATCTTCGTATGAAAGATTTCTTATGCAGTGGATTAATTATATCATTGTTATTCAATCTGAATCCATTTTTCGAGTTGATTCCTGATCCTCAGAACTTTATTTATATCTCTTATTTATGCTCGTATCCCACCTGTTCATCTCAGTCATGTCTCCTACCTGTGCACCTCAGTCATGTCTCCTACCTGTGCACCTCAGTCATGTCTCCTACCTGTGCACCTCAGTCATGTCACCTACCTGTGCACTTCAGTCATGTCTCCTACCTGTGCACCTCAGTCATGTCTCCCACCTGTGCACCTCAGTCATGTCTCCTACCTGTGCACCTCAGTCATGTCTCCTACCTGTGCACCTCAGCCATGTCACCTACCTGTGCACTTCAGTCATGTCTCCTACCTGTGCACCTCAGTCATGTCTCCCACCTGTGCACCTCAGTCATGTCTCCCACCTGTGCACCTCAGTCATGTCTCCTACCTGTGCACCTCAGTCATGTCTCCTACCTGTGCACCTCAGTCATGTCTCCTACCTGTGCACCTCAGTCATATCTCCCCTCATTCTACGTCTTACAGCAAAATGTAGGTGAAGGGTTCTCAATTTATCTTCGTATAATCATGACTGATTTCTACTGTATCTTACAGGTAGGTTTTAAAGAATAAGATAATACAAGGGCCCCAGTGAAAATAAGCCACGTTGACTTTTTGGAATTATCTTAGTGGGTAATGTACACATGTTACTAGGTATGATAACTGCACTTATGTATTCTTGCACTTATGTATTCTTGTATTATGTATTCCTTATGACAGATTTCGTGGGTGGTGGATTAATTTTGTCATACTTCTCCTAATGTTCTCCACTGAATTTATATCCATTCTCTTGTATGGAGAACAGAACCGAGCTACATAACAATGTGTAGAACTTTAGTATAACCTCTGGACTCCTGTTGCTTATGTTCTCTTGCCAGGAAAGTTCTTTAAAACGAAGACAGATTGAGAGCCCTTAATACTGGATGTGAAGATCAGAGAAGTCCATGGATAATTTGCGTCCTGGATTTGAGTGTATGTAAAATAACTTTAGAGAAAAACGAGAAAATGTGAAGACAAATACTGGAGCCTGGCGGTCTTCTTGTAATAAACTACAGCTGCAAAGGCAACGTCATCCAACCTCTTTAGCTTGGAAGGAGAGTTTCTCGAAGTTACCCCAGTAAAATCAGAGGATTTTCTTTCTTATATGTGAATGAGAAAGAACAGCAAATTATATACAGTCGTGCCTCCTTGACAACACAGGTCTCTACGCTACACAATATTCCTGTTTTTTTTCTAATGTGACTGTCTACATTACGTTTAAATATTACTTTCATTATTTATTTTCGCAAAACGTTTAATAGACGGAATAATGAAGATGTCTAAAAATAACGTATATATACAGCACTCTGAGTGCGCCTCAGCGAGGAATATTTAACAAGATACCTGAATCAACTTTAATTTAAAGTCAACTCTCAGCTCCTGGACGAGAGAAAGCTCTACTCACTCTCCAACGATGCGAAATCAGAATTTTTCATGAATTAACGAAAAAAAATAAAAAAAAATGGATAAAAAATTACCGGAAATTCAGTTCTCGTGGATGAATATATTACCTATGAAGTTGCAATTACAATTACTGCTTTTGAATTATCGTTAAAAAATATGGTTTGTTCCAAAATGTTTAGGTCATTTTATGCTCCCAGGATCCTTGTTATTGTGTCGTTCAGTCATCCGGTGGAACTTGCTACATCACGGAAATAGAAGAGAAAATATAGAGCTCAAGAAGGCGTGTCTGATCTCCCTAATGATCAGGTTGTATTGATGAGTTCGTAAACCCAAGAAAACGTTGAAGGAATTTAGAAGAGAATCAGAGAGGGACAGGAGGAGAGAGATATAATATATTGAGGGAGAAGGAGATGGAGGACTAGAGGGAAGGAAGGTGTGGTGGATGATTTAATAAGGAGGATGATTTGAAGGGATAAAGACCGGGAGATGTGGAGTGGTAGGAAAGGAGAAGAGGATAAAAGATGGGTTTCATTGAGGGTGAGAAAGTAAGGTTGAGAGAGAGGGGAAAGAAGGAACGACTGAGAGGAGAGGAAGGGTAAAGGAAGGGTGAGATTGAAGGACGAATGCTGGATGGAAAAAAATTAGGGAAGAAGTATGGCAAATTCTGAAGTGGTGGGAACAAAAGGGTTGAGTGACAGAATGAGAGAAGAAGGAATGTGGCAGGGAGGGAGGAAAGGTAAGTAGAGAGGAAGAACAAGAAGAAAGTAGCTAGAGTTGGGAGGGAGGGAAGTAGCTAGAAAAATGGTGGAGATGATGAAAAGGATAAACGGAGGGGATGTAAAAGATAATGAAAGAAAGAGTTTAGATGACGAGGGATAGATTGTGTAATGTAATAGTGCAGAAATAAGCGAGCTAAGGAGGCATACGCAGGTTAGATGAGGTATAAGCAGGCGGGATGAGGGCGTATAAGCAGGCGGGATGAGGGCGTATGAGCAGGCAAGATGAGAGGGTTATAAGCAGGCGAAATGAAGAAGAATAAGCAATCTGGCTTGGACTGATTAAAGCAATCCCCCGTCAGAATCCTGTGTAAAATGTTCAGTTTATGGATGGTCATAGTCTCGTTGCCTGAGACTTTTCGTGTGACTCGGACCGTCCACATACCTAAATTGCCCAACCCTTCAGTACCCAAAAACTTGAGGCCCATCAACAAGTCTTGGGTCTTAGTCCGGCTGTTTCATAAGATCCTAGCAGCCAGAATCTCGAGAGCCGTCAATATCAACAGGCGTCAGAAGGCCTTCATCCGTGTGAATGGTTATGTCAAGAACCTGGCGATATTGGACGCGGTCATTGGTAAGGTCCGTGCGCTCGACCAAGCGATGCACCTGGCTTTCCTGGAAATAGCAAAGGCTTTTGACAGTGTGCCACATCACACTATTAGCCGATGCATGCCCAGGAAAGACATTTTGGCAAGTCAGGAAGTTGATAATAACGGACTGCAGTGATACCTCGACCGTCATCACAGTAGTCTGAGGAGATCCTAATCACACATAGTGTGATACAGTATGATTCCATATCCTCAGTTTACTTTTAATTTAAAATTGTAATCGATGAGGAGATTATAAAGACCAATAAACCGAACATAGGAATGGATTTAAGCATTCATACAGTATGTGTGCTAGCTTCCGCTGAAGATCTTGCTCTGGTTGTAAAACCTCTTGTGGCGGTCTCCAGATGATACGTAGTACTCTGGGCGGGGACAGTCTTGAAGTCAACCCTGGAAAGTGCAGTTCGATGAGTCTCGAGGTTGATGAGTGAAGAAAGAATTAGTGTTTCAGGAGTGATATGCTATTCTGTGTTAATGACGTGGCCATCAGTACTATAAGCCTTATTGATAAATTCAAGCTGTTGGGGGTATTTGTGGGTCCTAACGGCAGGGGATACTCCCATTGCTTCATACTCGAGGAGGGTCTGTATATCATCACAGAGGTTTCCCTCATGCCGCAGTAGAGGCTTGCACTCCGCGAGTGCTAAAGATGATTCCAAAACTCATCCACCGCCTGATCCTGAAGCAAGTGTTTAAAATGCAGTTGGGGAGGTTAGATCAGATACACCAGAGTGCACACAAGTAACTTCATCAGCAGCACGACACTCAAATTTCGTTCTTTGACTCAAAAATAGTGGACGGTGGATTGGATGTATACCCCATTTTGTTTCCACAATCTGTGAACCAAAACATAAACGACTAGTTTCATTGCTTACCTAAGGGAATAGTGCAGTCAGAGCGGCAGCCGGAGAACAAGTAATTCTGGGAAAGATTCGGAGTGGACCGGACCAACAGAGATCGCAGATCTGGCCTCAGAATCTAAACATTCGCTATATTATTATTATTATTATAATCAAAAAGAAGCACTAAGCCACAAGGGCTAACATTCGCTATAGGACTGGTTTAATTAAAACATGTAATGTTCCATCTGCTCACCGTCGGGTGTTTTCTGGGACCATTCTCTGAAGTGGGCGAGATTATGCCCATGTTATTCAGGTCTCAGTACCTGTTTGAAAACTTCGTCTAGAACATCTAGAGGGAGACCTGGTGTCCCGGGGCTTCGAGACTCTTGCAATATTTCTAGTACACTGGGCTACATCACACAACTTGATGAAATACATGTAAGTGAGCAGTTGAAGCAACGAAGGAACCAGGTCGAGAGAGAAGTGTGTTGCAAGGCCTGGTCATGGACCGGGCCAGGGGGCGTTGACCCCAGGAACACCCTCCAGGTATACCCTTTGAAGGAGCCTTTTGCAAATCTGACGTTATTTCTTAGAAGGATAAAGAGGCCTATATTCTGGGCATCCAAGTCTTCACGGATAGGTTGCTGCTCTCTCAAGGTTGCTGCTCTCTCAAGGTTGCTGCTCTCTCAAGGTTGCTGCTCTCTCAAGGTCGCTGCTCTCTCAAGGGTATGAGCACAGATGCGCTTGGTGCGGTGCTCTTACCACTTGGAGTGGGATCGGGAAAAAATATATGACACGTATTATCTCCTCAGTTACCCTAAATTGGTGAGGTGTGTGAGCCAAAGAAAAAATACGTTATATTAAAAGCCCTGGATGATGGCGTTAACCTGAACCAATTCCTTCTAGCGACTGTGTTCTCTGAGCACAGGCAGGCAGCTGAACACTTGGAATGAGACTTTATTCCTGGCACAGCGGGTCAGTGGAGCGACTCTCAGCCAAGGCTGAGCGACGCCTCAACCAATATTTTTTCCATCTAATATTAAGTAGCCACTGATATCTGCCCCTTTTATTATGTTTTTTATTCGTTGAAGATTTATACATATGGGTGTATAATAATAATAATAATAATAATAATAATAATAATAATAATAATAATAATAATAATAATAATAATAATAATGATAATAATAATAATAATAATAATAATAATAATAATAATAATAATAATAATAATGATAATAATAATAATAATAATAATAATAATAATAATAATAATAATAATAATAATAATAATAATAATAATAATAATAATAATAATAATAATAATAATAATAATAATAATAATAATAATAATGATAATAATAATAATAATAATAATAATAATAATAATCTTTATTTCTACAAGAACATGATACAACTTATACAGACCATGGCTGACATCAGTTACATACCATATGGAAAGCAACTTAGGTTAATCTTGTACCCTAGGATGCGACCCACACCAAACGGCTAGCACCCAAGTACATACTTGCTGCTAGGTGAACAGGGACAGGAGGTGTAAAGAAACACGCCCAATGTTTCTATCCGTACCGGAGATCGAACCACGGACTCTCAGTGTGTAAGCTGAGTGTGTTACCAGTTGAGTTATGGACACAGTATGGTGTTGTTCTTCCACCCTGTTGAATGTAGCAACATTTCCTACACTCACTAACACCTCTGGTAAAGGGATACAATAAGAAAATAATAAAAGGTATAACCAGACGAGTTAACAAGGTATAAGCAGGTGAAATGAGGAATGAGCAGGCCGCGGGCGAGTTGGGAAGACAAAAGCATGTGTCTGTACGAGACATTAGCTGGCGAGTTGGGAAAGCAAGGGAAACTCATTCCAAACTCGATTTCTTTCCGCCAAGACCATCCTTCTCAGGAAGCTTATTACATCTCGCTAGTGTTGTCTCTCCCTCTCCTCCTTGTGGGCGCATCCAGCAAAACTTCCTTCACCTTTCTCGGGACATGAAGACTCTAGCGTCCGCACATATGATAGGGAGATTTCAGTTTGCTCTTGCGAGACTGGCAGTAAGATTCAATCCAACGAACACTTATTGAGACATCCTTTTCTTATAACATAATTTCTTTATGTAAACACATACAAACATACACACACATACACTCATACAAAATGATAAATGTTAAATACAACAAATTACTGAAGATTATATCGATGTCTCTTAGTTTTAATTAATGACCATTAATAACATGGTTCGTAATTCCACTGTCATGCTCTCACTTAATCATTTAGCTTCAATATATTTCAGAACATAATTAAGTAATTTGTATTTAAAATAATGTCCTCCAGGAAGAAATTATAATTGTCTACGAAGGAAGTATTAATTAATGGTTAGATACACTGCCTATATTTTGATAGCGTCTCCAGGCTGGTCTGGTGGCTTCGTGGCAGCCACTCATCTAGGATCAGAAGTACATCCCTGCTCTGGCTAGTGTTCAGTAGGTACTTTTTATGTAGCAATGACCTTGATTATTTACGTACAACCAGCAGTACATAAAGCAAGTGTCACGTGCAGCTTAGACAACCAAGTTTTTACACCTCCAATTTGTGGTCACTTAAATTTTTGAATGACTCAGGAAATCGTAGTGACACGATTGCAAACAAACCATACCACGGGTATGGTTTGTTTGCAATCGTGTCACTACAATTTCGTGAGTCATGATAACGGCTTTGAGGCTTTGAAGGGACTTGAGCCAGAGTTCGTTCCGGCCATGCTGGCGGGAGATTCGTCTGTAAAAACCTGCATTTATGGTCACACTGGTGCCGATGCTAGCCTTCCTATGGTGTATACATACACCTAGTTTGATGAATCTTTTTGCAGCCAGCTGGCGCAGTGGATGGCGCGTCGGTCAGGAGTTTTACGACGCTATGACCGCGGGTTCAAGCCCCGCCCGTGGTATGGTTTACTTGCATTACTGTGTTAGAACGTAATGCAGTTAAGATATAGGCAAACCCACATATCCAAGGTATGAATTGATTCTATTTCTAAATCAAATTCTTGCACTTAGCCATATATTGAAAGTGTTTTACCTCTATTGAAGCACTTTCAAGCTGAAGCCTGTGACGGATATTTTAAGTTTCACTTGTTGGTACATTTTCTGGAACACTTTTGCATCAGTCGGTTAAGGATTTTTATCAGGTCAAACAGTGGATACAATTTGCATACTTATTGTACTAGAAAGAGAGGAAGCGGTGAAGTGAGTGAAATCTGAGGAATGTAATGAATATGATATTGTGTATATGGACTTCAATAAGGCTTTCGATAGAGTTCCACACCAGAGGCTACTGAGGAAACTTAGGGCACACGGAATAGGAGGAGAAATTTTTTCCTGGGTAGAGGCATGGTTGACATATAGACAGCAGAGGGTTTGCATAAATGGGGAGAAATCAGAATGGGGGCACGTCACAAGCGGTGTTCCTCAGGGGTCAGTGTTGGGCCCGTTGTTGTTCACAATTTACATAAACGACATAGACGAGGGAATAAATAGCGACATAAGCAAATTTGCTGATGACACCAAAATAGGCTGTCCAGTTCATTCTAATGAGGACACTAGAGCACTCCAGGACGATTTGAATAGACTGACGCAATGGTCGGAGAAGTGGCAGATGCAGTTTAATATTGACAAATGCAAAGTTCTAAATGTTGGACAGTTAAATAACCATGCCACATATAAACTAAATAATGTAAATCTTAATACTACTGATTGCGAAAATGATTTAGGAGTTCTGGTTAGCAGTAATCTAAAACCAAGACAACAGTGCAATAGTGTTCGCAATAAAGCTAACAGAATTCTTGGCTTCATATCTAGAAGTATAAATAATAGAAGTCCTCAGGTTGTTCTTCAACTCTATATATCCTTGGTTAGGCCTCATTTAGACTATGCTGCTCAGTTCTGGTCACCGTATTACAGAATGGATATAAATGCTCTGGAAAACGTACAGAGGAGGATGACAAAGATGATCCCATGTATCAGAAATCTTCCCTATGAGGATAGACTGAGGGCCCTGAATCTGCACTTCCTCGAAAGGCGTAGAATTAGGGGGGATATGATCGAGGTGTATAAATGGAAAACAGGAATAAATAAAGGGGATGTAAATAACGTGCTGAAAATTTCCAGCCAAGACAGGACTCGCAGCAATGGTTTCAAGTTGGATAAATTCAGATTCAGGAAGGATATAGGAAAGCACTGGTTTAGTAATAGAGTTGTGGATGAGTGGAACAAACTCCCGAGTACAGTTATTGAGGCTAAAATATTGTGTAGTTTTAAAAATAGGTTAGATAAATACATGAGTGGGTGTGGGTGGGTCTGAGTTCGACCTGACTAGCTTGTGCTGCTGGGTATGGTACAGTGCTCCATCCTTGAGTGGGGATGACCAGACTGGGTGGGTCATTGGGATAATCCGGGGGGGTGGGTCATTGGTCTAATCCGGGGGGGGGGACATGGACCTGCTCCGCATGGGTCAGTAGGCCTGTTGCAGTGTCCCTTTTTTTTATATTCTTATGTTCTTATGTAACGATTTGTGGATCTGTGGCGTACTGCAGGAGGTACACTGTGTAGTGCTGCAGGAGGTACACTGTGTAGTACTGCAGGAGGTACACTGTGTAGTGCTGCAGGAGGTACACTGTGTAGTACTGCAGGAGGTACACTGTGTAGTACTGCAGGAGGTACACTGTGTAGTACTGCAGGAGATACACTGTGTAGTACTGCAGGAGATAGACTGTGTAGTACTGCAGGAGATACACTGTGTAGTACTGCAGGAGATACACTGTGTAGTACTGCAGGAGGTACACTGTGTAGTGCTGCAGGAGGTACACTGTGTAGTACTGCAGGAGATACACTGTGTAGCACTGCAGGAGATAGACTGTGTAGTACTGCAGGAGGTACACTGTGTAGTACTGCAGGAGGTACACTGTGTAGTACTGCAGGAGGTACACTGTGTAGTACTGCAGGAGGTACACTGTGTAGTACTGCAGGAGGTACACTGTGTAGTGCTGCAGGAGGTACACTGTGTAGTACTGCAGGAGGTACACTGTGTAGTACTGCAGGAGGTACACTGTGTAGTACTGCAGGAGGTACACTGTGTAGTGCTGCAGGAGGTACACTGTGTAGTACTGCAGGAGATACACTGTGTAGCACTGCAGGAGATAGACTGTGTAGTACTGCAGGAGGTACACTGTGTAGTACTGCAGGAGATACACTGTGTAGTACTGCAGGAGGTACACTGTGTAGCACTGCAGGAGATAGACTGTGTAGTACTGCAGGAGATACACTGTGTAGTACTGCAGGAGGTACACTGTGTAGCACTGCAGGAGATAGACTGTGTAGTACTGCAGGAGATACACTGTGTAGTACTGCAGGAGGTACACTGTGTAGTACTGCAGGAGGTACACTGTGTAGCACTGCAGGAGATAGACTGTGTAGTACTGCAGGAGGTACACTGTGTAGTACTGCAGGAGGTACACTGTGTAGTGCTGCAGGAGGTACACTGTGTAGTACTGCAGGAGATACACTGTGTAGCACTGCAGGAGATAGACTGTGTAGTACTGCAGGAGG
>NC_091348.1:24992275-25057275 GCF_038502225.1 Cherax quadricarinatus
TATATATATATATACAGTGGTCCCTCGTTGTTCGTAATTAATCCGTTCCTGGAGCCGTTACTATAAACGAAACTTACGATTTACGAATCAATTTTCCCCATAAGAAATAATGTAAATACAATTAATCCGTTCCTGACACTCAGAAATATTAAAACAAAAAATTTTTTAACATGAAGTATGCATGTGGTACATAAACAATACAATGGGAAATGATGAATGAAACATTAACAGCATAACACTTACCTTTATTGGAGATTCTTCTTAGTGTATGGGAGACTGGAGGAGGAGAGAGAGTGGATTGTTTATAGTTTGGAAGGGGAATCCCCTTCCATCAACACCTCAGGTACCATTTGCTTTTCTGGGGTTGCTTCTCTTCTCTGTTTCTTAATGCCACTAGGACCACCTTGAGAGTCACTGGAGTCCTGTCTCACAAAATAACTGTGGAGAGAGCTCTGTTTCTGGCGTCTCTTTAACACTTCCCTAAAATGGCCCAAGACTTTGTCACTGTACATGTTGCCAACCTGGCTTGCAACAACCTTGTTAGGGTGATGTTTCTCCATAAAGCTTTCCATCTTACCCCACATAGTAAAAATCTCTTTAATTTCCTAAGAAGGCACCTTCTTCCATCTCTCTTCCTCCTCCTCTGCAGCAAGATTCTGAGCTGCGATGTATTGCTCTTCCTGCTGAAGCTCTTGCAGCTCCTCAGTGGTGAGCTCTTCACTGTGGTCTTCCACCAATTCTTCAACATCCTCCAAACTCACATCCAACCCCATGGAACTCCCCAGTGCCACAATTGATTTTACAACAGACATAGGCTCATTAGGGTCAGTCCCAAATTCTTCAAAATCCCTCTTGTCGACACAATCTGGCCACAATTTTCTCCAGGCAGAGTTCAAAGTCCTGGTAGTCACTCCCTCCCAAGCCATACCTATAAGAGTTATGCAGTGGGGGATACTGAAGCATTCTCTCCAAAATTCCCTTAGGGTCAGGTGAGTGTCTGTGGTCACAGTCAAGCACCTGTGAAACATTGCTTTTGTGTAGAGTTTTTTAAAGTTTGCAATAACCTGCTGGTCCATGGGTTGGAGGAGAGGAGTGGTATCCGGGGGCAAGAACTTTACTGTGATGAAAACAAACTCATCGAAAATTAGGTCATCCAAGTTTGGAGGATGAGCAGGTGCATTGTCCATTACTAGCAGGCACTTGAGATCCAATTTCTTTTCCAGGAGATACTCCTTCACACTAGGGCCAAACACTTCATTGAACCACTCGACGAAAATTTCCCTCGTGACCCATGCCTTACTATTAGATTTCCAAAACACACACAATTTACTCTTCATAACATTGTTTTTCCTGAACACTCTGGGATTTTCAGAATGGTACACTAGTAATGGCTTCACTTTGAAATCCCACACTAGCATTAGCACAGAACATTAGCATCAGCCTGTCTTTCATAGGCTTGTGTCCTGGCATTGCCTTTTCCTCTTGTGTAATGAAGGTCCTCTTTGGCATTTTCTTCCAAAAGAGGCCTGTTTCGTCACAATTGAACACTTATTCAGGTTTCAGTCCTTCAGCCTCTATGTACTCCTGGAAATCATGCACATATTTTTCAGCCACCTTGTGGTCCGAACTGGCAGCCTCACCATGCCTTACCACACTGTGTATGCCAGTACGGTTCTTAAATCTCTCAAACGAGCCTTTGCTGGCCTTAAATTCACTCACTTCACCGCTATTTGCAGGCAATTTCTTTACCAAATCTTCATGCAACTGCCTAGCCTTTTCACAAATAAACGAAGTCATAAGAGTATCTCCTGCTAATTGTTTCTCATTTATCCACACCAATAATAACTTCTTGACCTCTTCCAGTACTGGTGATCTCATTTTTATCAGCATAGTTGCTCCCTTTGCAACAACAGCATCCTTTATTTCATTTTTCTTGGCCACTATGGAACATAAGGTTGTGTAGGGTTTCTTATACATCCTGGACAGTTCGGCCACACTTGTACCACTTTCATATTGTTCAATGATGGTTTTCTTAAATTCAATCGTATTTCTCACCTTCTTTACCACAGGCTTGGCACTAGGAGCTTTCTTTGGAGCCATGGTAGCTTATTTAGTACTTGCAAGCACTAAAATAAATGGAATATTATGAAATATTTCGTTGGAGCACGTGAGGGGACTTTTGCTCACTGGTAAACAATGCCAGACTGGCTGCCGCCCTGGCTCACGCCGTGGGTACGCGTCCCGGACGAACTACGACTTGCGAGTCAACCTATGAAAAGCGAGTCCATGTTTATACGAAAATACCTCTATGATTGGCGAATTTTACGATTGCCGGGAACTACGAAAAGCGGGGGACCACTGTATATATATATATATATATATATATATATATATATATATATAAATATATATATATATATATGTATATATATATATATATATATATATATATATATATATATATATATATATATATATATATATATATATATATATATATATATATATATATATATATATATATATACGCAATAAGATCAGAGTAAACAGGTGATTTTAAAATATGCAAAACAACCACTGTGAAAGAGTAGTGAAATTCCAAGCGCTTTCGTGACTACTCACATTGTCAAGGAACTATGAAAGTAATACATCAGAGGAAGGCAATTAAAGGACTTAGACCACACCTCACAGTCAACTCCCACAACAAAGAAACACCTGACGCGGGACAATACCGGACTCTAAAGAAAAGAGGAACACTGCAGTAGGTCCGCTGGTCCAACTAGACAGGTAATATTTTTCAGTGTAATTTATTTATATAAATGCCTAGGAAAATTAACAGAAATTTCGAGTCATACCAACAAAGATATTTACTTCACAGGTTAAGGTTTCTGGCTCGTGTTAAGTAACTCTCTCCGTACCAGTGTTCAGCAGTAGTCAGGGTTACTGTGATATCCTCTATGGCTCTGTCTTTGTGTAATCGTTCACTTTAAGCTTCTATTTCACAGGAAGTATACCTGGTGGAACAAAACTAAGTTCAAATTTGAGTTCAGCAAAAATAGTTAGAACCTAATTTTTTTTTTAAATGTGAACTTAAATCACTGTTGGTCAGTGTTATTATGACCGTAGTAAACACAACAGGTTATTTTTAGTGTTTGTTACTAGAGAGTTGACCCAATTACCGAATTTATTTCCTCAACAATTAATCTGTGAAGGTTTAAGAGAGGAAGAGTGTTCCAGGGATGAGTTGTGTTTAACCAACAAACTACGTCACTGGCGAGAATACCTGGCAGGAACAGTGTGTAATCAAGCAGATCTATCCTTTGCCAAAATCCTGGTAAAAGCATAACTGAATTTCCCAATTCCATCCTTAAACAGAATTCAAGTAGGATTCTAAGATCATCCTTCATGAGGATCCCTGGGAGGAGCTCCATCTACTGCGAGGATCCCTGGCAGGAACTGTCTTTAATCAACAAACTCCATCCTTCACGAACCTGTTTTCATCTTAATGAGAAATCCTGCCAAGAAAATCTATTCATTTCCTGAAGACTGATATTTCATAACCATCTCCCACCCAACTGGGTCGTCATTATTATGAATCTCTCATCAGTATTTCAGACTCCAGCAATTTTATATTGGCAGCCATAATGAGAAGAAGAATACGAGTGTAATTTTAGACCGATTATTTTCTTCGTAAGTTACGAATTATTATTTAAAGCAAGTAACCATCCAGCGTTCCCGCAAAATTGTGAGTTACCTCTCTTGTTACAGTGTATTTTATAGTGGGTTACTAGACCTACTTATTATATTCGTAAGACGGTGGGTTACGAAGCTCACCTGAAACGTGCGTACTCATAATACGTTAGTTACAGGTAGATATATTCATGGTATCTTGAAGAGCATATACTAATGCATTGAATATATATACAGTATATATATATATATATATATATATATATATATATATATATATATATATATATATATATATATATATATATATATATATATATATAAGAACATAAGAACATAAGAACGAAGGAACACTGCAGAAGGAACACCGCTCGTGACGCTTCCCCACTCTGATTTCTCCCCATTTATGCAAACTCTCTGCTGCCTATTTGTCAACCATGCCTCTATCCAGGAAAAAATTTCTCCTCCTATTCCATGTGCTTTAATTTTCCTCAATAGTCTCTGATGGTGAAGCTGCGGTGGTTGTGTTACACTTGTCCACCAGAAAACAAGACAAGTATAGGACGAAGGTGAAGGAAAAAGTAGGACCTCTGAAATCTGGGAATGGACAGCTGACGGATAATGAACTGGAAATGTGTTCCTTATTTAATGACTATTTTTTGTCAGTTTTTACACAGGAAGATGTAAATGAGATTCCAGTAATTAACAATTATTTAGTTCCTGATGAATTTAAGTTAACTAATATTACTGTCACGAGGGACATGGTTATTAAACAGATAGACAAACTGAAACAAAATAAGTCCCCGGGACCCGATGAGTTGTTTTCAAGGGTACTTAAGGAATGCAAGATGGAGCTTAGTCAGCCATTAACGAGTGTATTCAATGCGTCCATCCTTACCAGTGTTGTGCCAGAGATGTGGAAGATGGCTAATGTGGTTCCTATATTCAAATCAGGGGATAAGTCCACTCCTTCAAATTACCGTCCAATAAGCCTGACATCTATAGTGGGCAAGTTATTAGAATCAATTATAGCTGACATTATCAGAAGTCACCTTGAAGAGCATAACTTGATAAATGAATCTCAGCATGGATTCACGAAAGGTCGTTCCTGCCTGACAAACTTACTGACGTTCTTCAATAGAACATTTGAGGCAGTTGACAGTGATAAGGAATATGATATTGTTTATTTGGATTTTAGTAAAGCCTTCGACAGAGTACCTCACAAGAGACTCTTAAGAAAAGTGGCAGCTCATGGTATAGGAGGTAAAGTTCTAGCATGGATTGAGGCATGGCTTACCAATAGAAAGCAGAGAGTTACCATTAATGGAGTGAAATCTGAATGGGGATTAGTCACTAGTGGCGTTCCACAAGGATCAGTTTTAGGCCCTCTCTTGTTCATAATTTACATTAATGACCTTGATGAAGGGATTACTAGTGACATGAGTAAGTTTGCTGATGATACAAAGATAGGCCGTATAATTCACTCTGAGGAGGATATCAATGAACTCCAGGACGATTTGAACAAATTAATGTCTTGGTCTGAGAAATGGCAGATGAAGTTTAATGTGGATAAGTGTAAGGTACTTGCCCTTGGTAATGAAAATAACCCTCGAAGCTATAATCTAGGTGAAGTAGAGCTTGGTCATACAGAATGTGAAAAAGACTTGGGAGTCATGGTAAGCAGAAATCTAAAGCCAAGACAGCAGTGCCTCAGTGTGCGCAACAAGGCCAACAGATTACTTGGATTTATCTCAAGAAGTATAAGTAACAGAAGTCCACAAGTTATTTTACAGCTCTATACATCACTAGTGAGGCCTCATTTAGATTATGCTGCTCAGTTTTGGTCCCCTTACTACAGGATGGACATAGACTCATTAGAGAACATACAGAGAAGAATGACTAAAATGATTTACTGTGTAAGGAACCTCCCGTATGAAGATAGACTTAAAGCCTTAAATCTCCACTCTCTGGAGAGGCGTAGAATGAGGGGAGATATCATTGAAGTGTATAAGTGGATGACGGGCATAAACAAGGGAGACATTAATAAAGTACTGAGGGTGTCGAACCAGGTAAGAACCAGGAATAATGGATTTAAGTTGGATAAATTTAGATTTAGAAAGGACATAGGTAAGTACTGGTTTTCTAACAGAGTTGTAGATGGTATAAACCTTGGTAATAAATACCGACAAGTTGGTTTAGAAAGACACGTAAGCAAACACTATAACATATTTATTAGAAAACGTTTCGGTCCTGGGACCTTGATCACTTCTCGAAGTGATCAAGGTCCCAGGACCGAAACGTTTTCTAATAAATATGTTATAGTGTTTGCTTACGTGTCTTTCTAAACCAGAGTTGTAGATGCGTGGAACAGTCTTCCCAGTGGGGTGATAGAGGCTAGGACCTTGGGTAGCTTTAAGAAGAGACTGGACAAATATATGAGTGGGAGGGGCTGGGTTTGATTGGTGTTGGGGGGTGCGGGAGTTGTTTCTTGAGTAGCTTTAGGTAGAGATCGTTTTGATAAGGACCTGCCTCGTATGGGCCAGTAGGCCTTCTGCAGTGTTCCTACATTCTTATGTTCTTATGTTCTTAAGTGTCTGGTGACACGGTCTTCATTACCTGATCAACAATTCAGTCAACATGGCAATATAAACACAAATGCAGTATAATGTGATCCTTTATTGACTACGTTTCGCCCACACAGTGGGCTTTTTCAAGTCACAAACAGAACTACCAAACGTGGTGTAATTATAGGCTTCTTCCTGCGTGCACTCAGAATCTGCAGCAACGAGTTCCTTGAGGAAGAATGCACTATAATTGAACAAGTATTTTCCAAACTCCACTATCCTCGTCACTTCATCAGAGACTGCAGACGGCGAGCACTAAACATCTTCAACACACCCAGAGAAGACACTGCCGAGAAGAGATACATAGTCCTTCCCACCAACTCCATTGCCAAACATGTTTCCAACATATTTGCCAAAACATCATTCCAAGTATCTACCTCCACAACCACGACCATCAAGGACATCACCAGTAGTAGGCAGGACAAGCCTCCATCCTCTGCAGGGGTATACATAATCCCTTGTAATGACTGCAACAAGTTATACGTGGGCGAAACATCAAGGGACCTCCAAACACGCATTTCAGAACACCAATACGCAAGCAGGTCTGACGACACAAGGAATGCCTGCGTACAACACCGTAATTCACACAACCACTTGATAAACTACAGAAACTCAAGACTTATCGCCACAGAAGACAACACTCAATACCGAAGAATCCTGGAATCATCACTTATTTCTATATCCGACAACTTCAACCAGAATAGTGGCTTCTATAACATAGCTGAACCACTTGCCAAGAAACTCCTTCATCGCTATCCCACATAAGAACACTGTAGAAGGTCTGCTCACAAACTTGTCCAGTCTCCTTTCCAAGCTACCCAAGTTTTTAGACTCTACAACCCAACTCGGTACATCATCAGATGCAGCATTCTTCACCTGACCTCAGCCGGACTATAAATACTCGCGTTCCTTCCACCCCAGGTAGTTCTGTTTGTGACTTGAAAAAGCCCACTGTGTGGGCGAAACGTAGTCAATAAAGGATCACATTATACTGCATTTGTGTTTATATTGCCATTGTGTCGGTATTTTATACCATTTATTTCCAATTCAGTCAACATCATCGTGCCTACTGGCTTCTGCTGGCTCTCCTAGGTTCTCCTAGGTTCTCCTACACTCACTGAAACAAAAATGTCTCAGCACATAGTAATGATTAGGAGAACTAAAAGGCACAATTATATGACTGGAACAATATAAAAACAACCCGCACATAGGAAAAACAATTATGAAAATGTTTCTGTCAGACAGTTAATACTCCAAGGTGGACCGAAACGTCGTAAGATTCTCCTATGTGTAAAGTAAAAGGACACAAGTGCAACTAATGTGACATTTATTGTGGCAACGTTTCGCTCTCCAGGAGCTTTATCAAGCCATTACAAACAATACATGGACACAGAGGGTATATAAAGGCCTTTATATACCCTCTGTGTCCATGTATTGTTTGTAATGGCTTGATAAAGCTCCTGGAGAGCGAAACGTTGCCACAATAAATGTCACATTAGTTGCACTTGTGTCCTTTTACTTTACATATTGTCGGTAATTCTACCAACTTTATTACATTCTCCTATGTATTGATCTTACATACTATACTGACCTTACATGCGATAATTACTGACCTTACATACAATACTTACTAATTTTACATACAATACTTACTGACCTTACATATAATACTTAATACTGTATCTTTCTCTCAGGTCCTGGTGACTATCGCCGCTGGTTCAACATTAAGGTAGGCACAGATTATTGTCTTCAAATAGTACTACTTATTCTGATGTTAATAAGTAATTTTTTCAGATTTCCTAACGTCAGTTTCTGGACGTTCACTGTAAAACTACGAATACATTTATCTTGATTTTTAAGTTAGGTTATGTTTGGGACCAGTGACTGGCGAGAGCCTTGTTCAGGGAGTTTGTCTCAGGAGCCTCTCACGTGAAAGTAACATAAAGAGCCTCCATTTTGGGTCAGTTTATCGAAGGAGAATTTACGAAAGTGTAAGTTGTAGGAGTTAACTTTGACTTAGTGGATAAGTCACTGTTCTGAGGGAGTGTTTAGGAGCTGGCCTCGGAGGTCAGCCTTACCCATGAGCAAGGTTAACAAGGCAGCCTTGCCTTGGAAGAGAAAGAAGGCAGTCCTTACCCTAAGTGCCAAGTTAGAGAGGAAGTCTTACCTTAAGGGTCAGTTTAGGGACGGAGTTTTTCCTTAAGAGTCAGTTTAAAGAGGGAGTCTTCCCTTAAGGGTCAGTTTAGGGAGCCACTGAGGATTGCATGTGGGAGCAGAAGCCATCAGCACCATCGATCCAGACACTGTGATCATTATAGTGCTAACCCTGCAAGCCAGCAGGGGCTACTTTACCACTAACAGGCAGGGGTATCTAGCCCTTACTGCTTTATATACTCTGACCTCTACTTTCATGGCTAGTAAAAAATTCCGTAACAATAGAGCAGTCACGCACGCCAACTCCGTGACCTCTGCCCACCCCCTGCTGTCCGTGGACCCCCCTGGTGTTCGTGGACCCCCTGCTGTCCATGGGCCCGTCCTACTGTCCGTGGACCCCCTTGCAGTCCGTGGGCCCCCGTTCTACTGTCCGTGGACTCTCTCCTGCTGTCCATGGGACCCCATCTACAGATTTTAGACTCCCTCCTGCAGTCCTTAGAGATCCTCCTGCTGTCCGTGGACCCCCTTCTGCTGTCCGTGGACCCCCTCCTGCTGTCCGTGGACCCGTCCTGTTGTCTGTGGACTCCCTCCTGCAGTCTGTGGATCCCCTGCTGCTGTCCGTGGACATCTTCCTGCTGTCAGTGGACCCGTCCTGCTGTCCGTGGACATCTTCCTGTTGTCCGTGGACCCGCTCCTGCTGTCCGTGGACCCCCTCCTGCTGTTCGTGGACCCCAATGCTTGCCTTGGGTATTCCTCTGCCTCAGTAATGTATTGAGGATATATTGTCAATACACAAGATATATTGAACACTTACAGATATACTGACAACATGATCTTAACATACTGACACAACATTGACAACAAATTGACAACGTTTAAACATCATATTGATAACACTCTCACAACATATTCACAACACAACATATTCACAACACAACATATTCACAACACAACATATTCACAACATAACATATTCACAACACAACATATTTACAACACAACATATTTACAACACAACATATTTACAACACAACATATTTACAACACAACATATTCACAACACAACATATTCACAACACAACATATTCACAACACAACATATTTACAACACAACATATTTACAACACAACATATTCACAACACAACATATTTACACACAACATATTTACACACAACATATTTACAACACAACATATTCACAACACAACATATTCATAACACAACATATTCACAACACAACATATTCACAACACAACATATTCACAACACAACATATTCACAACACAATATATTTACACACAACATATTTACAACACAACATATTTACAACACAACATATTCACAACACAACATATTTACAACACAACATATTCACAACACAACATATTTACACACAACATATTTACAACACAACATGTTTACAACATAACATATTCACAACACAACATATTCACAACACAACATATTTACAACACAACATATTCACAACACAACATATTCACAACACAACATATTTACACACAACATATTCACAACACACCATATTTACAACACAACATATTTACAACACAACATGTTTACAACACAACATATTCACAACACAACATATTCACAACACAACATATTTACAACAAAACATATTTACAACACAACATATTCACAACACAACATATTCACAACACAACATATTCACAACACAACATATTCACAACACAACATATTTACACACAACATATTTACAACACAACATATTTACAACACAACATATTCACAACACAACATATTCACAACACAACATATTTACAACACAACATATTCACAACACCACATATTTACAACACAACATATTCACAACACAACATATTCACAACACAACATATTCACAACACAACATATTCACAACACAACATATTCACAACACAACATATTTACAACACAACATATTCACAACACAACATATTTACAACACAACATATTCACAACACAACATATTCACAACACAACATATTCACAACACAACATATTTACAAAACAACATATTTACAACACAACATATTCACAACACAACATATTCACAACACAACATATTCACAACACAACATATTCACAACACAACATGTTCACAACACAACATATTCACAACACAACATATTCACAACACAACATATTTACACACAACTTATTCACAACACAACATATTTACACACAACATATTTACAACACAACATATTTACAACACAACATATTCACAACTCAACATATTTACACACAACATATTCACAACACAACATATTTATAACACAACATATTTACAACACAACATATTTACAACACAACATATTCACAACACAACATATTTATAACACAACATATTTACAAAACAACATATTCACAACACAACATATTTACACACAACATATTCACAACACAACATATTTATAACACAACATATTTACACACAACATATTTACAACACAACATATTCACAACACAACATATTTATAACACAACATATTTACACACAACATATTCACAACACAACATATTCACAACACAACATATTTACACACAACATATTTACAACACAACATATTCACAACACAACATATTTACAAAACAACATATTCACAACACAACATATTTACAACACAACATATTTACACACAACATATTCACAACACAACATATTTACAACACAACATATTCACAACACAACATATTTACAACACAACATATTCACAACACAACATATTTACAACACAACATATTTACACACAACATATTCACAACACAACATATTTACAACACAACATATTCACAACACAACATATTCACAACACAACATATTTACACACAACATATTTACACACAACATATTCACAACACAACATATTCGCAAAGTAATTCTTACATATATTTCCTCTCTTTTGGGTCCCTAACACGTCATTCCTTCCTTAAGCAGACTAGCAATTTCCTCGAGTATCGTATACGTTGTGATCATGTCTCCCCTGATTCTTCCCTTACCAAGAGAGAGGGAAAGTAAAGCTCCTTTAGCTTTTCCTCCTAGATAGGAAAAAAAGGAAAAATCTTTGATTTTTTTCCGAGCTTCAAAATGTCGTTAAATAGGCACAGGTTCCAAACGGGTTCCACACGGGTTCCACACGGGTTCCACACGGGTTCCACACGGGTTTCACACGGGTTTCACACGGGTGCTGTGTACTCGAGGACTGTCTGATATTAACATTTGGTCATGTCTGTTGTATCTTGTGGTTGATATCATTAAGTTCGTGTATCTTGCATAATAAATCTGAATAGCTTTTCACCGTGTATCTTATGAGTCATTCAACTCCTGATCACCTTGAAGTTGAAAATATACTTCCTGATCACCTTGAAGTTGAAAATATACTTCCTGATCACCTTGAAGTTGAAAATATACTTCCTGATCACCTTGAAGTTGAAAATATACTTCCTGATCACCTTGAAGTTGAAAATATACTTCCTGATCACCTTGAAGTTGAAAATATACTTCCTGATCACCTTGAAGTTGAAAATATACTTCCTGATCACCTTGAAGTTGAAAATATACTTCCTGATCACCTTGAAGTTGAAAATATACTTCCTGATCACCTTGAAGTTGAAAATATACTTCCTGATCACCTTGAAGTTGAAAATATACTTCCTGATCACCTTGAAGTTGAAAATATACTTCCTGATCACCTTGAAGTTAAAAAGATACTTCCTGACCACCTTCAAGTTGAAAAGATACTTCCTGACCACCTTCAAGTTGAAAAGATACTTCCTGACCACCTTCAAGTTGAAAAGATACTTCCTGACCACCTTCAAGTTGAAAAGATACTTCCTGACCACCTTCAAGTTGAAAAGATACTTCCTGACCACCTTCAAGTTGAAAAGATACTTCCTGACCACCTTCAAGTTGAAAAGATACTTCCTGACCACCTTCAAGTTATAAAGATACTTCCTGACCACCTTCAAGTTAAAAATATACTTCCTGATCACCTTCAAGTTGAAAAGATACTTCCTGACCACCTTCAAGTTATAAAGATACTTCCTGACCACCTTCAAGTTAAAAAGATACTTCCTGACCACCTTCAAGTTAAAAAGATACTTCCTGACCACCTTCAAGTTGAAAAGATACTTCCTGACCACCTTCAAGTTATAAAGATACTTCCTGACCACCTTCAAGTTAAAAAGATACTTCCTGACCACCTTCAAGTTGAAAAGATACTTCCTGACCACCTTCAAGTTATAAAGATACTTCCTGACCACCTTCAAGTTATAAAGATACTTCCTGACCACCTTCAAGTTAAAAAGATACTTCCTGACCACCTTCAAGTTATAAAGATACTTCCTGACCACCTTCAAGTTAAGAAGATATTTCCTGACCACCTTTAAGTTATAAAGATACTTCCTGACCACCTTGAAGTTGAAAAGATACTTCCTGACCACCTTGAAGTTGAAAAGATACTTCCTGACCACCTTGAAGTTGAAAAGATACTTCCTGACCACCTTGAAGTTGAAAAGATACTTCCTGACCACCTTGAAGTTGAAAAGATACTTCCTGACCACCTTGAAGTTGAAAAGATACTTCCTGACCACCTTGAAGTTGAAAATATACTTCCTGAACACCTTGAAGTTAAAAAGATACTTCCTGATCACCTTCAAGTTAAAAAGATACTTCCTGATCACCTTGAAGTTGAAAAGATACTTCCTGATCACCTTGAAGTTGAAAAGATACTTCCTGACCATCTTGAAGTTGAAAAGATACTTCTTGATCACCTTCAAGTTAAAAAGATACTTCTTGACCACATTGAAGTTGAAAAGATACTTCCTGAGCACCTTGAAGTTGAAAAGATACTTCCTGACCACCTTAAGGTTAAAAAGATACTTCCTGACCACCTTCAAGTTAAAAAGATATTTCCTGTCCACCTTGAAGTTAAAAAGATACTTCCTGACCACGTTCAAGTTAAAAAGGTACTTCCTGACCATTTTCAAGTTAAAAAGATACTTCCTAACCACGTTCAAGTTAAAAAGATACTTCCTGACCATTGTCAAGTTAAAAAGATACTTCCTAACCACCTTGAAGTTAAAAAGATACTTCCTGACCACCTTCAAGTTAAAAAGATACTTCCTAACCACCTTGAAGTTAAAAAGATACTTCCTGATCACCTTTAAGTTAAAAAGATACTTCCTGACTACCTTGAAGTAGTTAAAAAGATATTTGCTGACTACCCTGAAGTTAAAAAGATACTTCTGGACTACCTTGAAGGTGACAGATACTCCTGACCAGGCTGTGAAGGTGACAGATACTACTGACCAGCCCGTGAAGTTGACAGATACTACTGACCAGTCCGTGAAGGTGACAGATACTACTGACCAATCCGTGAAGGTGGCAGATATTACTGACCAGCCCGTGAAGGTGACAGATACTACTGACCAGTCCGTGAAGGTGACAGATACTACTGACCAATCCGTGAAGGTGACAGATAATACTGACCAGCCCGTAAAGGTGACAGATACTACTGACCAGTCCGTGAAGGTGACAGATACTACTGACCAATCCGTGAAGGTGACAGATAATACTGACCAGTCCGTGAAGGTGACAGATACTGCTGACCAGCCCGTGAAGGTGACAGATAATACTGACCAGCCTGTGAAGGTGACAGATACTACTGACCAGCCCGTGAAGGTGACAGATAATACTGACCAGCCCGTGAAGGTGACAGATAATACTGACCAGCCCCTGAAGGTGACAGATAATACTGACCAGCCCGTGAAGGTGACAGATAATACTGACCAGTCCGTGAAGGTCACAGATACTACTGACCAGCCCGTGAAGGTGACAGATACTACTGACCAGCCGGTGAAGGTGACAGATACTACTGACCACCCCGTGAAGGTGACAGATACTACTGACCAGCCGGTGAAGGTGACAGATACTACTGACCAGCCCGTGAAGGTGACAGATACTCCTGTCTACTCTATAGCTATAAAAATGTCCTTCCGGAAAAGGACATTTTGACCACCTTGAGTCTATTATGGGTCTCCTGAGGCTTAAAAATAAAAATGTCTTGTGACCTGGAAGCTCATAAAAAGTACTTCTGACCATTAGTATAAAAAGAGACACACCGGATGATTAAAAAAGACACTTCTAATCACTCTGAAATAAAAACCAGCATGTGTTAAACCCCTGAGGTTTACAAATATACTTCTTCATCACTTTGAGGTTAAAGACGAATTTTCTGACCTTTCTGAGATTAAAAAATGTAATTTATAATCACCAAAAGCTGAACTGACTACCTTGAGGCTGAAAATGTACTTCCTACCTTTTTTTTTTTTTTCCAATTTGTGCACACATACAGAGGTACAAAAAAAATACAGATAAGAGCAGTATGCCAAAGCCACTTATACTATGCATAGCATTACGGGCTGGCTTAAAATTAACTTAAGATTAACTAAGCAATGATGATTATTATTATTATAATCAAAAAGAAGCGCTAAGCCACAAGGACTATACAGCGCTGCTACTAAGCAATGATGAAATCATTGATAAAACATTAATGTAAACAGATAACTATAAAGCACAAGTGAGTATTACAAAGACAGGTCATATGGTTGCATTCAGTTAGGTAGTGATTCTGTTAGGTAGTGTATTTAAAAAATAATAAAGTTAGATTGGGTTTTAGGTTTAACATTTATGTGATATAATTGTGAGAAACATTTAAGATATACAATTTATAATGTTCAGTTATTCAGTATTTATTTGGTTTTGGGTGAGTAAGTAATCTTTGAGAAGAGACTTGAATTTATAAACAGGTTGTGTTGAGGCTGACAATGTACTTTCTACATTGAGGCTGAAAAGGTACTTCCTACCTTGTGGCTGAAAATGTACTTCCTACCTTGAGGATGAAAATGTACTTCCTACCTTGAGGCTGAAAAGGTGTACTTCCTACCTTGAGGCTGAAAATGTACTTCCTGCCTTGTGGCTGAAAAGATACTTCATACCTTGAGGCTGAAAAGGTACTTCCTACCTTGAGGCTGAAAAGGTACTTCCTACCTTGAGGCTGAAAATGTACTTCCTACCTTGAGGCTGAAAAGGTACTTCCTACCTTGAGGCTGGAAAGGTACTTCCTACCTTGAGGCTGAAAATGTACTCCCTACCTTGAGGCTGAAAATGTACTTCCTGCCTTGTGGCTGAAAAGGTACTTCCTACCTTGAGGCTGAAAATGTACTTCCTGCCTTGTGGCTGAAAAGGTACTTCCTACCTTGAGGCTGAAAAGGTACTACCTACCTTGAGGCTGAAAAGGTACTCCCTACCTTGAGGCTGAAAATGTACTTCCTGCCTTGTGGCTGAAAAGGTACTTCCTACCTTGAGGCTGAAAAGGTACTACCTACCTTGAGGCTGAAAAGGTACTTCCTACCTTGAGGCTGAAAAGGTACTTCCTATCTTGAGGCTGAAAAGGTACTTCCTACCTTGAGGCTGAAAAGGTACTTCCTACCTTGAGGCTGAAAAGGTACTTCCTACATTGAGGCTGAAAAGGCACTTCCTACCTTGAGGCTGAAAAGGTACTTCCTACCTTGAGGCTGAAAAGGTACTTCCTACCTTGAGGCTGAAAAGGTACTTCCTACCTTGAGGCTGAAAAGGTACTTCCTACCTTGAGTCTGAAAAGGTACTTCCTACCTTGAGGCTGAAAAGGTACTTCCTACCTTGAGTCTGAAAAGGTACTTCCTACCTTGAGGCTGAAAAGGTACTTCCTACCTTGAGGCTGAAAATGTACTTCCTACCTTGAGGCTGAAAATGTACTTCCTACCTTGAGGCTGAAAATGTACTTCCTACCTTGAGGCTGAAAATGTACTTCCTACCTTGAGGCTGAAAATGTACTTCCTACCTTGAGGCTGAAAATGTACTTCCTACCTTGAGGCTGAAAATGTACTTCCTACCTTGAGGCTGAAAAGGTACTTCCTACCTTGAGGCTGATAATGTACTTCCTACCTTGAGGCTGAAAATGTACTTCCTACCTTGAGGCTGAAAATGTACTTCCTACCTTGAGGCTGAAAATGTACTTCCTACCTTGAGGCTGAAAATGTACTTCCTACCTTGAGGCTGAAAATGTACTTCCTACCTTGAGGATGAAAAGATACTTCCTACCTTGAGGCTGAAAATGTACTTCCTACGTTGAGGCTGGCAATGTACTTTCTACCTTGAGGCTGAAAAGGTACTACCTACCTTGAGGCTGAAAAGGTACTTCCTACCTTGTGGCTGAAAATGTACTTCCTACCTTGAGGCTGAAAATGTATTTCCTACCTTGAGGCTGAAAAGGTGTACTTCCTACCTTGAGGCTGAAAATGTACTTCCTGCCTTGTGGCTGAAAAGGTACTTCCTACCTTGAGGCTGAAAAGGTACTTCCTACCTTAAGGCTGAAAAGGTACTTCCTACCTTGAGGCTGAAAAGGTACTTCCTACCTTGAGGCTGAAAAGGTAATTCCTACCTTGAGGCTGAAAAGGTACTTCCTACCTTGAGGCTGAAAAGGTACTTCCTACCATGAGGCTGAAAAGGTACTTCCTACCTTGAGGCTGAAAAGGTAATTCCTACCTTGAGGCTGAAAAGGTACTTCCTACCTTGAGGCTGAAAAGGTACTTCCTACCTTGAGGCTGAAAAGGTACTTCCTACCTTGAGGCTGAAAAGGTAATTCCTACCTTGAGGCTGAAAAGGTACTTCCTACCTTGAGGCTGAAAAGGTACTTCCTACCTTGAGGCTGAAAAGGTACTTCCTACCTTGAGGCTGAAAAGGTAATTCCTACCTTGAGGCTGAAAAGGTACTTCCTACCTTGAGGCTGAAAAGGTAATTCCTACCTTGAGGCTGAAAAGGTACTTCCTACCTTGAGGCTGAAAAGGTAATTCCTACCTTGAGGCTGAAAATGTACTTCCTACCTTGAGGCTGAAAAGGTACTTCCTACCTTGAGGCTGAAAAGGTACTTCCTACCTTGAGGCTGAAAAGGTACTTCCTACCTTGAGGCTGAAAAGGTACTTCCTACCTTGAGGCTGAAAATGTACTTCCTACCTTGAGGCTGAAAAGGCACTTCCTACCTTGAGGCTGAAAAGGTACTTCCTACCTTGAGGCTGAAAAGGTACTTCCTACCTTGAGGCTGAAAATGTACTTCCTACCTTGAGGCTGAAAAGGTACTTCCTACCTTGAGGCTGAAAAGGTACTTCCTACCTTGAGGCTGAAAAGGTACTTCCTACCTTGAGGCTGAAAAGGTACTTCCTACCTTGAGGCTGAAAATGTACTTCCTACCTTGAGGCTGAAAAGGCACTTCCTACCTTGAGGCTGAAAAGGTACTTCCTACCTTGAGGCTGAAAAGGTACTTCCTACCTTGAGGCTGAAACACCTCATATAATATTTGCTTGCTTCTAAGCTCTTCCCGAAATTCTTCTTCTTTAGTTGTTTGCAGTCTTTGCCCACCGATCCTGTGCTTTGTTCCTTGTCTTATGGACTTCCCAAATTTTCATAAACTTGCGGCATGCTTACACATCTCGGACATTTCTTTATTTCCTTCCTGTCAGGTGTTCTTTGATCACTGGTGGTGCCGTCCCCTGCTATTACTGCCTGCTTTTATTTAGCTTTTATCCTAGCCTTTTGTCTGATTTTGTGTTAAAATCCTTACACCCCAAAAATTAGGCAGTTAATGCTTGACTAATTCCCTTCCGGAATGTCATACTCACACACCAGAAAGTTTACGGGTCCTAATAACATTCCTTGATACACCCCACTTGTTACACTTCCCCATTCTTCCATTTCTTCTCTTACAATCGCTCTTTCATTCCTTTTCTCTTTTCCCTCAGGCATTCTTTGATCCACTGGATTATCGGTGTGAGTGAGTGTGTGTGTGTGTGTGTGTGTGTGTGTGTGTGTGTGTGTGTGTGTGTGTGTGTGTGTGTGTGTGTGTGTGTGTGTACTCACCTATTTGTACTCACCTATTTGTGGTTGCAGGGGTCGAGTCACAGCTCCTGGCCCCGCCTCTTCGCTGATTGCTACTAGGTCCTCTCTCACCCTGCTCCATGAGGTTTATCATACCTCGCCTTAAAACTATGTATGGTTCCCGCCTCCACTACGTCACTTTCTAGGCTATTCCACGGCCTGACTACTCTATGACTGAAGAAATACTTCCTAACATCCCTTTGATTCATCTGAGTCTTCAACTTCCAATTGTGACCTCTTGTGTCTGTGTCCCATCTCTGGAACATCCCGTCTTTGTCCACCTTGTCTATTCCGCGCAGTATTTTATATGTCGTTATCATGTCTCCCCTGACCCTCCTGGCCTCCAGTGTCGTCAGGCCGATTTCCCTCAACCTTTCTTCGTAGGACAATCCCCGTAGCTCTGGGACTAGTCTTGACGTGCTTGACTAGGTGTGGATTCCAAACTGGTGCTGCATACTCCAGTATGGGCCAGGCGCCCGTATGCTGCAGCAGTTATCTGATTGATGTGTGTGTGTGTGTGTGTGTGTGTGTGTGTGTGTGTGTGTGTGTGTGTGTGTGTGTGTGTGTGTGTGTGTGTGTGTGTGTGTTTGCATTCAACTATTTTTGTTGCACAGGTCGAATCTCGGTATCTGAACTTGCCTCTGGGTTTACTGGTTTCTCTCTCCTTACCGTGAGTCTTATCATACTTATTCTTAAAGCTATGAATAGATCCTGCCTCTACCATTTCTCCGTCCGAGTCACTTCCTTTCCTGGCCATTCTGAGGCTAAAGAAATACTTCATGACATTCCTGTAACTCATTTGTATTTTTAAAGTTCAGCTAAGCACTCACGTACCTGTTTTCTCCCCCCTCCTGTCAAAAAGTCTTTCCATGTCCACCCTATCAAGTTCCTTCCAGTATTTTGAACGTCAGAATCATGTAAGGCCCGTGGCCTAGTAGGAACGTTCTTGGTTCCCACGCTGAGTGTCCGTGGTTCTATCCTAGGTAAGGGTGGAAACATTGGGAGTGTTTCCTTGCGCCTGTTGTTCCGCTCACCCAGCAAGAAAGTAGGTACTTCGGTGTTAGTCGACTGGTGTGGGTCGCATCCTGGGGGACAAGACTGAGGACCCCAATGGAAATAAGACAGACAGTCCCTCGGTGACACACTGCCTTTCTTAGGTTATCCTGGGTGGCTAACTCTCCTGGGTTAAAAATCCGAATAAAATCTTCTCATATCCTTTGTATCACTAATGTCAACAGCTTTAGTTTGTTCAGTTTCTTCTCCCTAATGATACACCTTACCTTCAGGACTAACCTTGCTGCAAACCACTGCACATTTGCCGGTTTCAAGGCACGCTTGATCAGGTGTGGGTTGTTTGTTGGTGCCGCGTACAAGATAGGCCTGGCATATGTCATATATAGTGTCATGAATGACTCTTTGGAGAGATTCCAAAAGGCCAACCTTACATTTGCCAGTTGTGCAAATGCTGCAGAGATCATCCGGATGTGTGCCTTTAGTGATATACCTGGGTTTATGGCCACCCTGAGATACTTCTTGAGTTATGTTTGTAGGCTTTGACACCCAAACCTGTGCTACGTTCATGGTCTTGTTTGCCCTTATCAAATTTAAAAAACCTAATATTGAGCCTTGTAGAACCCCACTTGTCACCCTTCCCCCACACCCCTACATATTGCCCGACAATTTCTCTTTATTCCTTTCCATTGTTGTGTCTTCCCTGTTATTCCTGCCTGCTCTTCTAGCTTTTATCTCGCTCCAAAAATAGGCGCCTAAGTAACTCCCACCCCCTCCCTTGTTTCTCCATCTCTTTCTCTCTGTCTCTTCTCTCTCTCCCTCTCCCTCTTTTATCTCACTCGTTACCTACCCTTAGAGTCGAGCAGATTTGCGAGACAGGATTACCATGGCTAAATCAGGGCTGTTCGTTGTTTATGAACCTGCTGCTTTCCAGGTTCTCTACAATTCTTCTGATTACCCTTATATATTATGCATGTCAGTTACAGCGGCCAGTAGTTTAATGCTACCTCTGGCAGGGGTGGCCCTTTGTTTATTGACTTCTTGATAAATTTGGCTGTGGTTCACCCAGTGTTCTTGTTTCCTCTTTTAGAATGTTCGTAAAGATTTTTTCTGGTTCTGTTGTCTTCCATGTTTCTAATTCACTCCATTAACACCACCATCACTACTGCTACCACCACCCTACCACTATCACAACCATCACCACCATTAATACCACTATCACAACCATCACCACCATTAATACCACTATTTCTATCACCATCACTACATCTACTACCAACATAACATCCACCACCACCACAAAAAGCACCACAACCACGACTACAACCACCACTGCAACCACCACCACAACCAACCCCACCACAACCACTACCACCACCAACAACACCAACACCACCTCTACTAACACCACCACAATCACCACCATCACTACCACAACTATTACCACCACCTCTACGACCCCCTTCACCACCACTACCCCCTCCACTACCAACACCATCACCACAACCATCTCCACACCCTTCACCATCACCACCATCATCATCATAACCATCACCTATCCTTCCACCACCACCGCCACAGCCACCATTTCCACCACCACAACTGCCTCCATTACCACAACTACCCCCATCATCACTACTACCACCACCACCACCACAACCACTATCACCACCACAGGTGAGCGGCCCCGACATCGACAGGTTGCACTGACTCACCGGAATACAAAAGGAAAAATGTGGGTCAGCTACACCTGTGGAAGATGCAAGTAAGACTTGGTCAAAAATGAACTCGTTAAATGCGACATTTGCCTGGCAAAGCATCACATCTTGTACCTCGGAGAACACAGCATCCAAGAATGACTTCCTTCTGGACATGTTAAATATAGACACGACACTCTGAATATGGTTTAAGAAAGTATTGTGAGAAGCACTGAATACTAATGATCGGCCAACATCAAAGTTTTGTAAGAAATCTTTCAAAATTATATTACGAGTTTGGGAAGGCAGTCACTGGAAATAAGAGCCATGAGTTCATAGAACAAGAAAATGAAAGTGAGGCTAATGAGAGCAAATAAATTGTCTCTCCATATGAGGTAAGGAGACATAATGGGGCTTCCCTCTCACCAGATACAGTATCTTCTAGACATAATTGATTCGCTTGGAATTGAGAGAACGATTGAGTTAGTTGTAGTTTCTGAGGTAACTGCATTAATTGTAGCTATAATACTACTGTGTCAGGTGCAGCTGCTGGACCAGCTGAGTCAGTTGTAGTCTATGATGTGACTGAAGCACTGGCTGCTGCCGAAAATGGGCTGCTCACCAACTCTGACCCCGTACATCACAGCCGACAACTGTGTCGGCACTACGCCCATGGTATGTGTAGACAAACTGGCTAGCGAACACTATGGAATCTCCTGGTATGACCATCCAAGGAAATGCAGAAATGCCACGAATAAAGATGCATTTCATGCCATGCACTGCAAATTTTCCCATCCAAAAATATGCTGTGGTTCAATAAATGAGAAAAAGGGCCATAAACTGTCCCGAGTGTCCAGAGTTCCGTATGTAGTACATGAAGCGCATGAAGCTATGTATTACGAATACAGGTGGTAGTCTGATGGGTTTGTTGAACCTGATCGTAAGTAAATCAGTAAACTCTCAACTAGGCAGCGCAGGGAAGAGGTAAACCAGCAGAAATAAATGTCTTAATCTGTAAATTCCTTTACTACAAAATATATATATATCGTATTTTCACTATGTACAGAGAGTAAATGATAAATGGAACTGTACGAGTAAGAGCCACTGTGAGCAAAATGTACCAGAGTAGAGGTGGTATCACTCTGCCAGTTCTGCTCCATGCCTTGAAGACGTCACTTTGCAGAATTCGCGTGCTTTCTCGTGATTTGCTGTTGAACTACCAATTAGCATAGCAGTGGGGTCCCAAAACTGCTACACTCTTAGATGCTAGTTCACTGCTTGAAGGGTCATGCCGCAATGAATGTGTAACACAAGTCGAACAAAATGGAATAAACTTTTCGCATGCCACACTACATGAACATCAAATTGAGCATAACCATATCTGAATAAACAAACAAAATGTACCAAGAAACTGAAAAGACTGGCAAGAAATGAGGAGACAATCAGCACCTCAGAGCCATGCTGGAGTGCAAACAAAACCAGTGGCTGGCTCAGAGGAGCCACAGTTATTAAGATTAACAAATAACCCCAGCAGAAGAACAAATAATGTAAAACATTTCCTGTTTGTAAACATACAAGGTCTTAAGCCAAACAACAACCACAAAACAATTAGTGGATTTCTCACTGGGCCAACTGAAATGTTTCCAGTTTTCACAGAAAGTGACGTACAAGACTAACGGAGAGTGAAATATGGATCCCTGGGTATAATTTACTTAGATGCGACTGAAAACAACAGTTGGTCAAGATGTTAAACGATTGTTCCTGTGTGGTGAGTTACAGAACACTACAAATGATGACGTTCTGATGAGTAAAACTGAAAATCAGAATCCCATTGTTGCACTTGTATATAAGCCACCAGATACAAGTTCCCATCAGTTCATGAATCAACTGCTGCAAATCGAGTATTGTCTTGAAAATTCTCTCAAACCAGGCTCCTAATATCATCTTGCTTGATGACAAACTTAAAACACCTAAATTGGAAGACTTTAGTAAGGACTGTAATAGAGAAAATTCTAGGAGCTAGTTCCTTTGGATTAAGAGTCTCACTCAACAGACCTACCAAGGCTTCAATAAGTTCGCCTTAGATTAGCAGACAGCAGAAAAGACCAGACGAGAACTTTAAAACAGAAGCCAAGTCAGTAATGATGCTTTTCAGGTCACTCGTTTCCTCTCAGCTAGAATATTGCTATATACTAATGGAATCTTTTCCACCACGTTCAAGGCAGGACAAATGCAGAATTGGAGAACGTACAGAGAACCTTTATACCTCATATAACCTTAGACAAGCATCTAAATTACTGCCAGTACTTGGAATCCCGCCAACTATATTCCTTAGAGCGTAAATGACAAAAATACATTAAAATTTATACCTGGAAGACTCTGGTGGGATTGGTCCCAAACCTGAAGACCGAAATCGTTCTATACGAAAGCACGAGGTCTGGTAAACCATGCAAGATACCTTCAATTAAATGCATGGGTGTGATGAATACACTGAGAGAAAACTCTCAGTGCACTTATTTGTCTTCCAGAGGGAACTCAGTAAGTTCCTGATCAAATAGGTTGTGTGCATAAATTGGTCTGTGGGTGGCTGGCACCAACAACCTTAACAATCAGACCAGCAACCAGGAGGCTTTGCCTGGGATCGGGCCCCTGGTTACCTGCAGGTAACCTTAGCTTTGCAGCTTCTCCGTGCTCGCATGTTAGACCCCCTTCTAGAAACACTCTCTTGTACCTGTCAAAATACCTAATAATTGCTTTCTTGCTCAGTACTTGATTCCATATTGCTTATGATTAAGAAAACAATCTTCATTCGGCTTCGCTTTCCTCTTTCTTACAATACCTTTCTGAAAACTTTGCCATCTGAGTAAAGGAGTAAAAGCAAGACTCTAGAACAAGGTTACATAGACGGAAGTTAAAAACGCAAACAGACCTTATGGATAGCAATCACTTTTTTTTTTTATCCTCAAGGCAGCCAGTAATTACAATGACTTGGAAGAGGTTTTTTAAGGAAAGGTATGATGGGCTTGGTTCTCACCCTTAAAGAAATGGGGTATAAGGTAATAAAACTAGAAACTCGTTGCGAAAAACTAGACGAGATGACGGAGCGAGTGCACACTGAAGCAAGAACTTAAAGTGCAGCAATTTAAAGAGTAATGTTAATGAGGCACAGAACATTTAAGGCTGAGAAGCTGAGAGCGCTCCTGGGTACTGTTGCGTTCACTTACAATATTTGTAAAGTGGACGTCATGGGTACTATTGCGTTCACTTACAATATTTGTAAAGTGGACGTTATGGGTACTATTGCGTTCACTTACAATATTTGTAAAGTGGATGTCATGGGTACTATTTCGTTCACTTAAAATACTTGTAAAGTGGACGTTATGTTCTGTTAGTCTCACAAGTATCTGTTGATAATTATTCTCATTTTTACTTCTCCTGCTCCTACTTCTGCTACTGCACACAGCTTTAATTATGCTTTTGCTGTTTCTCATGCCTGTACCTGCTTCTGTTACTGCTGATACCTGTACCTGCTTCTGTTACTGCTGATGCTTGTACCTGCTTCTGTTACTGCTGATACCTGTACCTACTTCTGTTACTGCTGATGCTTGTACCTGCTTCTGTTACTGCTGATACCTGTACCTGCTTCTGTTACTGCTGATGCTTGTACCTGCTTCTGTTACTGCTGATGCCTGTACCTACTTCTGTTACTGCTGATGACTGTACCTGCTTCTCTTACTGCTGATGCTTGTACCTGCTTCTGTTACTGCTGATGCCTGTACCTACTTCTGTTACTGCTGATGCTTGTACCTGCTTCTGTTACTGCTGATACCTGTACCTGCTTCTGTTACTGCTGATGCTTGTACCTGCTTCTCTTACTGCTGATGCCTGTACCTACTTCTGTTACTGCTGATGCCTGTACCTGCTTCTGTTACTGCTGATACCTGTACCTACTTCTGTTACTGCTGATGCCTGTACCTGCTTCTGTTACTACTGATGCCTGTACCTACTTCTGTTACTGCTGATGCTTGTACCTGCTTCTGTTACTGCTGATGCTTGTACCTGCTTCTGTTACTGCTGATACCTGTACCTACTTCTGTTACTGCTGATGCCTGTACCTGCTTCTGTTACTGCTGATGCTTGTACCTGCTTCTGTTACTGCTGATGCTTGTACCTGCTTCTGTTACTGCTGATGCTTGTACCTGCTTCTGTTACTGCTGATACCTGTACCTACTTCTGTTACTGCTGATGCCTGTACCTGCTTCTGTTACTGCTGATGCTTGTACCTGCTTCTGTTACTGCTGATGCTTGTACCTGCTTCTGTTACTGCTGATGCTTGTACCTGCTTCTGTTACTGCTGATACCTGTACCTACTTCTGTTACTGCTGATGCCTGTACCTGCTTCTGTTACTGCTGATGCTTGTACCTACTTCTGTTACTGCTGATGCCTGTACCTGCTTCTGTTACTGCTGATGCCTGTACCTGCTTCTGTTACTGCTGATGATGGTACCTGCTTCTGTTACTGCTGATGCTTGTACCTGCTTCTGTTACTGCTGATGCCCGTACCTACTTCTGTTACTGCTGATGCCTGTACCTGCTTCTGTTACTGCTGATGATGGTACCTGCTTCTGTTACTGCTGATGCCTGTACCTGCTTCTGTTACTGCTGATGCTTGTACCTGCTTCTGTTACTGCTGATGACTGTACCTACTTCTGTTACTGCTGATGCTTGTACCTACTTCTGTTACTGCTGATGCCCGTACCTACTTCTGTTACTGCTGATGCCTGTACCTGCTTCTGTTACTGCTGATGATGGTACCTGCTTCTGTTACTGCTGATGCCTGTACCTGCTTCTGTTACTGCTGATGCTTGTACCTGCTTCTGTTACTGCTGATGACTGTACCTACTTCTGTTACTGCTGATGCTTGTACCTACTTCTGTTACTGCTGATGCCTGTACCTGCTTCTGTTACTGCTGATGCCTGTACCTGCTTCTGTTACTGCTGATGCTTGTACCTGCTTCTGTTACTGCTGATGCCTGTACCTGCTTCTGTTACTGCTGATGCTTGTACCTGTTCTGTTACTGCTGATGACTGTACCTACTTCTGTTACTGCTGATGCTTGTACCTGCTTCTGTTACTGCTGATGCCTGTACCTGCTTCTGTTACTGCTGATGCCTGTACCTGCTTCTGTTACTGCTGATGCTTGTACCTGCTTCTGTTACTGCTGATGCCTGTACCTGCTTCTGTTACTGCTGATGCTTGTACCTGCTTCTGTTACTGCTGATGCTTGTACCTGCTTCTGTTACTGCTGATGCTTGTACCTGCTTCTGTTACTGCTGATGCCTGTACCTGCGGTCTTCTTTGCCCTTCCCCAATCTTCATGACTTTGCATTTGGCAGGGTTAAATTCAAGGAGCCAGTTGCTGGACCAGGCTTGTAGCCTGTCCATGTCTCTTTGTAGTCCTGCCTGATCCTCATCCGATTTGATTCTTCTCATTAACTTCACATCGTCCGCAAACAAGGACACTTCTGAGTCTATCCCTTCCGTTATGTCATTCACATACACCAAGAACAGCACAGGTCCTAGGACAGACCCCTGTGGAACCCCGCTTGTCACAGGCGCCCACTCTGACACCTCGTGACGTACCATGGCTCGTTGTTGCCTCCCTGTCAGGTATTCTCTGGTCCATTGCAGTGCCTTTCCTGTTATGTGTGCCTGATCCTCTAGCTTTTGCAGTAACCTCTTGTGATGAACTGTGTCGAAGGCCTTCTTGCAGTCCAAAAATATGCAGTCGATCCACCCATCTCTCTCTTGTCTTACTTCTGTCACCTTGTCATAAAAGTCTAGTAGGTTTGTGACACAGGATTTTCCTTCCCTGAAACCGTGCTGGTTGTCAATTATACACTTGTTTCTTTCCAGGTGTGTACTCACCTAGTTGAGGTTGCGGGGGTCGAGTCCGAGCTCCTGGCTCCTGTGTGTGTATGTGTGTGTGTGTGTGTGTGTATGTGTGTGTATGTGCGTGTGTGTGTGTGTGTTTATGTGTGTGTGTGTGTACTCACCTAATTGTACTCACCTATTTGTGGATGCAGGGGTCGAGTCATAGCTCCTGGCCCCGCCTCTTCGCTGATTGCAACGTGTGTGTGTGTGTGTGTGTGTGTGTGTGTGTGTGTGTGTGTGTGTGTGTGTGTGGGTGTGTGTATGAGTGTATGTGTGTATGTGTATGTGTATGTGTGTGTGTGTGTGTGTGTGTGTGTGTGTGTGTGTGTGTGTGTGTGTGTGTCTGTGTATGTGTGTATATGTGTATGTGTGTACTCACCTATTTGTACTCACCTATTTGTGGTTGCAGGGGTCGAGTCATAGCTCCTGGCCCCGCCTCTTCAATGATTGCTACTAGGTCCTCTCTCTCCCTGCTCTATGAGTTTTATCATACCTCGTCTTAAAACTATGTATGGTTCCCGCCTCCACTACTTCACTTTCTAGGCTATTCCACGGCTTGACTACTCTATGACTGAAGAAATACTTCCTAACATCCCTTTGATTCATCTGAGTCTTCAACTTCCAATTGTGACCTCTTGTGTCTGTGTCCCATCTCTGGAACATCCCGTCTTTGTCCACCTCGTCTATTCCGCGCAGTATTTTATATGTCGTTATCATGTCTCCCCTGACCCTCCTGTCCTCCAGTGTCGTCAGGCCGATTTCCCTCAACCTTTCTTCGTAGGACAATCTCCGTAGCTCTGGGACTAGTCTTGTTGCAAACCTTTGCACTTTCTCTAATTTCTTGACGTGCTTGACTAGGTGTGGATTCCAAACTGGTGCTGCATACTCCAGTATGGGCCTGACGTAAATGGTATACAGAATCTTGAACGACTCCTTACTGAGGTATCGGAACGCTATCCGTAGGTTTGCTAGGCGCCCGAATGCTGCAACTGTTATCCGATTGATGTGCGCCTCAGGAGATATGCTCGGTGTTATACTCACCCCCAGATCTTTTTCCTTGAGTGAGGTTTGCAGTCTTTGGCCATCTAAACTATATTGTGTCTGCGGTCTTCTTTGCCCTTCCCCAATCTTCATGACTTTGCATTTGGCAGGGTTAAACACAAGGAGCCAGTTGCTGGACCAGGCTTGTAGCCTGTCCAGGTCTCTTTGTAGTCCTGCCTGATCCTCATCCGATTTGATTCTTCTCATTAACTTCACATCACCTGCAAACAAGGACACTTCTGAGTCTATTCCTTCCGTTATGTCGTTCACATATACCAAGAACAGCACAGGTCCTAGGACTGACCCCTGTGGAACCCCGCTTGTCACAGGCGCCCACTCTGACACCTCGTGTGTGTGTGCGTGTGTGTGTGTGTGTGTGTGTTTATGTATATAAAAACACAAAATAGTTAATAATACATGTTTGGAATCATATAAAAAAAAATGTTTTCTTATATTTTCTGTTCTCCCGGCGAGATTTTTTTGCATAATGTAGTGAAGGTGGTGTGTTACGTGGATGACTTAACAGCAGATAATGTAGTGAAGGTGATGTTACGTGGATGACTTAACAGCAGATAATGTAGTGAAGGTGGTGTGTTACGTGGATGACTTAACAGCAGATAATGTAGTGAAGGTGGTGTTACGTGGATGACTTAACAGCAGATAATGTAGTGAAGGTGATGTTACGTGGATGACTTAACAGCAGATAATGTAGTGAAGGTGGTGTTACGTGGATGACTTAACAGCAGATAATGTAGTGAAGGTGGTGTGTTACGTGGATGACTTAACAGCAGATAATGTAGTGAAGGTGATGTTACGTGGATGACTTAACAGCAGATAATGTAGTGAAGGTGGTGTGTTACGTGGATGACTTAACAGCAGATAATGTAGTGAAGGTGGTGTGTTACGTGGATGACTTAACAGCAGATAATGTAGTGAAGGTGATGTTACGTGGATGACTTAACAGCAGATAATGTAGTGAAGGTGGTGTGTTACGTGGATGACTTAACAGCAGATAACGTAGTTGTGCTCACCTGGGCTGAGTGTCACTGCAATCTTGCTCATTCACACTGATTTTAAGTGCAAAATAATTCGAACATGTTTAATATTGTCTTAAATTTTTCTAAGCCAGCTCAGTATTAGTTAACAAATATCACTTGAACCTTTCTTGAAAATGCTTAGAATTAGTAAAAAAAAATTCTTTGTATAAGTAAAATCTGTTCTATTATTTCTTATATAATTCTGAAAACATTTCAGCGCGTTCAAATTATGTTTAAAAATGCTTAATGGCGTTCAAATTATGTTTAAATTTGCTGAAGCAAGTTCAATTTTGGTCTAAAGCTGACCAAACACACTCAATAGCTGTGTAACGTTGGTCTAAGCTTCCGCCCCTCACAGGTAAATGTTTAGACAGAGCGAAGCTAAACATCTGGTCCAACATGGCTGCTGCACACGTCATGTATGTTCAGCTAATGAGATAAAACTAAATATTTTAGACTCTTTGTACGGTGAAGTATTATGCATTAATTAAAGGCATGCACTCAAGCGTTAGGGGTCGTATTGTACCTGGGACAACGGCAGGTAACCAGTAGGGGTCGTATTGTACCTGGGGCAACGGGAGGTAACCAGTATGGGTCGCATTGTACCTGGGACAACGGGAGGTAACCAGTAGGGGTCGTATTGTACCTGGGGCAACGGGAGGTAACCAGTATGGGTCGCATTGTACCTGGGACAACGGGAGGTAACCAGTAGGGGTCGTATTGTACCTGGGGCAACGGGAGGTAACCAGTATGGGTCGCATTGTACCCGGGACAACGGGAGGTAACCAGTAGGGGTCGTATTGTACCTGGGGCAACGGGAGGTAACCAGTATGGGTCGCATTGTACCTGGGACAACGGGAGGTAACCAGTAGGGGTCGTATTGTACCTGGGGCAACGGGAGGTAACCAGTAGGGGTCGTATTGTACCTGGGACAACGGGAGGTAACCAGTAGGGGTCGTATTGTACCTGGGACAACGGGAGGTAACCAGTAGGGGTCGAATTCTACCTGGGACAACGGGAGGTAACCAGTAGGGGTCGTATTGTACCTGGGACAACGGGAGGTAACCAGTAAGGGTCGCATTGTACCTGGGACAACGGGAGGTAACCAGTAGGGGTCGTATTGTACCTGTGACAACGGGAGGTAACCAGTAGGGGTCGTATTGTACCTGGGACAACGGGAGGTAACCAGTAGGGGTCGTATTGTACCTGGGACAACGGGAGGTAACCAGTAGGGGTCGTATTGTACCTGGGACAACGGGAGGTAACCAGTAGGGGTCGTATTGTACCTGGGACAACGGGAGGTAACCAGTAGGGGTCGTATTGTACCTGGGGCAACGGCAGGTAACCAGTAGGGGTCGTATTGTTCCTGGGACAACGGGAGGTAACCAGTAGGGTTCGTATTGTACCTGGGACAACGGGAGGTAACCAGTAGGGGTCTTATTGTACCTGGGACAACGGGAGGTAACCAGTAGGGGTCGCATTGTATCTGGGACAACGGGAGGTAACCAGTAGGGGTCGTATTGTACCTGGGACAACGGGAGGTAACCAGTAGGGGTCGCATTGTACCTGGGACAACGGGAGGTAACCAGTAGGGGTCGTATTGTACCTGCGACAACGGGAGGTAACCAGTAGGGGTCGTATTGTACCTGGGGCAACGGAAAGTAACCAGTAGGGGTCGTATTGTACCTGGGGCAACGGGAGGTAACCAGTAGGGGTCGTATTGTACCTGGGGCAACGGGAGGTAACCAGTAGGGGTAGCATTGTACCTGGGACAACGGGAGGTAACCAGTAGGGGTCGTATTGTTCCTGGGGCAACGGGAGGTAACCAGTAGGGGTCGTATTGTACCTGCGACAATGGGAGGTAACCAGTAGGGGTCGTATTGTACCTGGGACAACGGGAGGTAACCAGTAGAAGTCGTATTGTACCTGGGGCAACGGGAGGTAACCAGTAGGGGTATCATTGTACCTGGGGCAACGGCAGGTAACCAGTAGGGGTCGTATTGTACCTGGGGCAACGGGAGGTAACCAGTAGGGGTAGCATTGTACCTGGGACAACGGGAGATAACCAGTAGGGGTCGTATTGTACCTGGGACAACGGCAGGTAATCAGTAGGGGTCGTATTGTACCTGGGACAACGGGAGGTAACCAGTAGGGGTCGTATTGTACCTGGGACAACGGGAGGTAACCAGTAGGGGTCGTATTGTACCTGGGGCAACGGCAGGTAACCAGTATGGGTCGTATTGTACCTGGGGCAACGGCAGGTAACCAGTAGGGGTCGTATTGTACCTGGGGCAACGGGAGGTAACCAGTAGGGGTCGTATTGTACCTGGGGCAACGGGAGGTAACCAGTAGGGGTCGTATTGTACCTGGGGCAACGGGAGGTAACCAGTAGGTGTCGTATTGTACCTGTGGCAACGGGAGGTAACCAGTAGGGGTCGTATTGTACCTGGGGAAACGGGAGGTAACCAGTAGGGGTCGTATTGTACCTGGGACAACGGGAGGCAACTACTAGGGGTCGTATTGTACCTGGGGCAACGGGAGGTAACCAGTAGGGGTCGTATTGTACCTGGGGCAACGGGAGGTAACCAGTAGGGGTCGTATTGTACCTGGGGCAACGGGAGGTAACCAGTAGGGGACGTATTGTACCTGGGGCAACATGGGGTAACCAGTAGGGGTCGTATTGTACCTTGGGCAACGGCAGGTAACCAGTAGGGGTCGTATTGTTCCTCGGGCAACGGGAGGTAACCAGTAGGGGTAGCATTGTACCTGGGGCAACGGCAGGTAACCAGTAGGGGCCGTATTGTACCTGGGGCAACGGGAGGTAACCAGTAGGGGTAGCATGGTACCTGGGGCAACGGCAGGTAACCAGTAGGGGTTGTATTGTACCTGGGGCAACGGGAGGTAACCAGTAGGGGTCGTATTGTACCTGGGGCAACGGGAGGTAACCAGTAGGGGTCGTATTGTACCTGGGGCAACGGCAGGTAACCGGTAGGGGTCGTATTGTACCTGGGACAACGGGAGGTAACCAGTAGGGGTCGTATTGTACCTGGGGCAACGGCAGGTAACCAGTAGGGGTCGTATTGCACCTGGGGCAACGGGAGGTAACCAGTAGTGGTCGTATTGTACCTGGGGCAACGGGAGGCAACCAGTAGGGGTCGTATTGTACCTGGGGCAACGGGAGGTAACCAGTAGGGGTCGTATTGTACCTGGGGCAACGGGAGGTAACCAGTAGGGGTCGTATTGTACCTGGGGCAACGGGAGGTAACCAGTAGGGGTCGTATTGTACCTGGGGCAACGGGAGGTAACCAGTAGGGGTCGTATTGTACCTTGGGCAACGGGAGGTAACCAGTAGGGGTCGTATTGTACCTGGGGCAACGGGAGGTAACCAGTAGGGGTCGTATTGTACCTGGGGCAACGGCAGGTAACCAGTAGGGGTTGTATTGTAGATGGGGCAACGGGAGGTAACCAGTAGGGGTCGTATTGTACCTGGGGCAACGGCAGGTAACCAGTAGGGGTTGTATTGTAGATGGGGCAACGGGAGGTAACCAGTAGGGGTCGTATTGTACATGGGGCAACGGGAGGTAACCAGTAGGGGTCGTATTGTACCTGGGGCAGCGGGAGGTAACCAGTAGGGGTCGTATTGTACCTGGGGCAACGGGAGGCAACCAGTAGGGGTCGTATTGTACCTGGGGCAACGGGAGGTAACCAGTAGGGGTCGTATTGTACCTGGAGCAACGGGAGGTAATCAGTAGGTGTCGTATTGTACCTGGGGCAACGGGAGATAACCAGTAGGGGTCGTATTGTACCTGGGGCAACGGGAGGTAACCAGTAGGGGTCGTATTGTACCTGGGGCAACTGGATGTAACCAGTAGGGGTCGTATTGTACCTGGGGCAACGGGAGGTAACCAGTAGGGGTCGTATTGTACGTGGGGCAACGGGAGGTAACCAGTAGGGGTCGTATTGTACCTGGGGCAACGGGAGGTAACCAGTAGGGGTCGTATTGTACCTGGGGCAACGGGAGGTAACCAGTAGGTGTCGTATTGTACCTGGGGCAACGGGAGGTAACCAGTAGGGGTCGTATTGTACCTGGGGCAATGGCAGGTAACCAGTAGGGGTCGTATTGTACCTGGGGCAACGGGAGGTAACCAGTAGGGGTCGTACTGTATCTGGGGCAACGGGAGGTAACCAGTAGGGGTCGTATTGTACCTGGGGCAACGGGAGGTAACCAGTAGGTGTCGTATTATACCTGGGGCAACGGGAGGTAACCAGTAGGGGACGTATTGTACCTGGGGCAACATGGGGTAACCAGTAGGGGTCGTATTGTACCTTGGGCAACGGCAGGTAACCAGTAGGGGTCGTATTGTTCCTGGGGCAACGGGAGGTAACCAGTAGGGGTAGCATTGTACCTGGGGCAACGGCAGGTAACCAGTAGGGGCCGTATTGTACCTGGGGCAACGGGAGGTAACCAGTAGGGGTAGCATTGTACCTGGGGCAACGGCAGGTAACCAGTAGGGGTTGTATTGTACCTGGGGCAACGGGAGGTAACCAGTAGGGGTCGTATTGTACCTGGGGCAACGGGAGGTAACCAGTAGGGGTCGTATTGTACCTGGGGCAACGGCAGGTAACCGGTAGGGGTCGTATTGTACCTGGGACAACGGGAGGTAACCAGTAGGGGTCGTATTGTACCTGGGGCAACGGCAGGTAACCAGTAGGGGTCGTATTGCACCTGGGGCAACGGGAGGTAACCAGTAGGGGTCGTATTGTACCTGGGGCAACGGGAGGTAACCAGTAGGGGTCGTATTGTACCTGGGGCAACGGGAGGTAACCAGTAGGGGTCGTATTGTACCTTGGGCAACGGGAGGTAACCAGTAGGGGTCGTATTGTACCTGGGGCAACGGGAGGTAACCAGTAGGGGTCGTATTGTACCTGGGGCAACGGCAGGTAACCAGTAGGGGTTGTATTGTAGATGGGGCAACGGGAGGTAACCAGTAGGGGTCGTATTGTACATGGGGCAACGGGAGGTAACCAGTAGGGGTCGTATTGTACCTGGGGCAGCGGGAGGTAACCAGTAGGGGTCGTATTGTACCTGGGGCAACGGGAGGCAACCAGTAGGGGTCGTATTGTACCTGGGGCAACGGGAGGTAACCAGTAGGGGTCGTATTGTACCTGGAGCAACGGGAGGTAATCAGTAGGTGTCGTATTGTACCTGGGGCAACGGGAGATAACCAGTAGGGGTCGTATTGTACCTGGGGCAACGGGAGGTAACCAGTAGGGGTCGTATTGTACCTGGGGCAACTGGATGTAACCAGTAGGGGTCGTATTGTACCTGGGGCAACGGGAGGTAACCAGTAGGGGTCGTATTGTACCTGGGGCAACGGGAGGTAACCAGTAGGGGTCGTATTGTACCTGGGGCAACGGGAGGTAACCAGTAGGGGTCGTATTGTACCTGGGGCAACGGGAGGTAACCAGTAGGTGTCGTATTGTACCTGGGGCAACGGGAGGTAACCAGTAGGGGTCGTATTGTACCTGGGGCAATGGCAGGTAACCAGTAGGGGTCGTATTGTACCTGGGGCAACGGGAGGTAACCAGTAGGGGTCGTACTGTACCTGGGGCAACGGGAGGTAACCAGTAGGGGTCGTATTGTACCTGGGGCAACGGGAGGTAACCAGTAGGTGTCGTATTATACCTGGGGCAACGGGAGGTAACCAGTAGGAGTCGTATTGTACCTGGGGCAGCGGGAGGTAACCAGTAGGGGTCGTATTGTACCTGGGGCAACGGGAGGCAACCAGTAGGGGTCGTATTGTACCTGGGGCAACGGGAGGTAACCAGTAGGGGTCGTATTGTACCTGGGACAACGGGAGGTAATCAGTAGGTGTCGTATTGTACCTGGGGCAACGGGAGATAACCAGTAGGGGTCGTATTGTACCTGGGGCAACGGGAGGTAACCAGTAGGGGTCGTATTGTACCTGGGGCAACTGGATGTAACCAGTAGGGGTCGTATTGTACCTGGGGCAACGGGAGGTAACCAGTAGGGGTCGTATTGTACCTGGGGCAACGGGAGGTAACCAGTAGTGGTCGTATTGTACCTGGGGCAACGGGAGGTAACCAGTAGGGGTCGTATTGTACCTGGGGCAACGGGAGGTAACCAGTAGGTGTCGTATTGTACCTGGGGCAACGGGAGGTAACCAGTAGGGGTCGTATTGTACCTGGGGCAATGGCAGGTAACCAGTAGGGGTCGTATTGTACCTGGGGCAACGGGAGGTAACCAGTAGGGGTCGTACTGTACCTGGGGCAACGGGAGGTAACCAGTAGGGGTCGTATTGTACCTGGGGCAACGGGAGGTAACCAGTAGGTGTCGTATTATACCTGGGGCAACGGGAGGTAACCAGTAGGAGTCGTATTGTACCTGGGGCAGCGGGAGGTAACCAGTAGGGGTCGTATTGTACCTGGGGCAACGGGAGGTAACCAGTAGGGGTCGTATTGTACCTGGGGCAACGGGAGGTAACCAGTAGGGGTCGTATTGTACCTGGGGCAACGGGAGGTAACCAGTAGGGGTCGTATTGTACCTGGGGCAACGGGAGGTAACCAGTTGGGGTCGTATTGTACCTGGGGCAACAGGAGGTAACCAGTAGGGGTCGTATTGTACCTGGGACAACGGGAGGTAACCAGTAGGGGTCGTATTGTACCTGGGGCAACGGGAGGTAACCAGTAGGGGTCGTATTGTACCTTGGGCAACGGGAGGTAACCAGTAGGGGTCGTATTGTACCTGGGGCAACGGGAGGTAACCAGTAGGGGTCGTATTGTACCTGGGGCAACGGGAGGTAACCAGTAGGTGTCGTATTGTACCTGGGACAACGGGAGGTAACCAGTAGGGGTCGTATTGTACCTGGGGCAACGAGAGGTAACCAGTAGGGGTCGTATTGTACCTGGGACAACGGGAGGTAAACAGTAGGGGTCGTATTGTACCTGGGACAACGGGAGGTAACCAGTAGGGGTCGTATTGTACCTGGGACAACGGGAGGTAACCAGTAGGGGTCGTATTGTGCCTGGGACAACGGGAGGTAACCAGTTTCATCCGAGGAAAGAGAGAGAGTCTCTACAATACCATAGATCAAGCTCACTCAGCTGACACACTGAGTGTCTTTGGTTCGATCCCCGATATAGGTGGAAACACTGGTTGTGTTAGCTGACTGGTGTGGGTGGCATCCTGGGAACAAAATTAACCTAAGTTGTGGGAAGTGTTCTGCATAACCAGGGTCAGTGATGTCAGCTATGATCTGTATAAACTGTGACATGTAATTGTAGAAACAAAGATTGTAAGTATTTTTATTGTTATTATTATTATTCTTGTTACTATTATTATTGTTATTATTAGTAGTAGTAGCATTAACACACGTAGACGACGAAAAGAAAATATTTTCCCTGAGATCAAAATCCAGGAGTCACTTAAGAAGATCTAAGCCAGTGATTCTCACCCAGGGGTAAATTACCCCTTGGAGGTAAAAAATTACATGGCCAGGGGTAAATATTTGTGTGCAAAAACCTGAATAATTATTTTTTTCCTGACTTTCTTGCCTTTCAGTCCCTTTACGAGGCGATAGATGCTTTGTATGGAAGTGATGGAGGAAAATGATGGAGGAGAAGTTGAGAAGATGAGCTTAAAGTCTGAACTTACCTTTACATAGTAACTAGCAGTAAATATTGTGTTTACATAGGAACCAGCACTAAACTGCGTAAACATTGTTGGTATATAACTCGAAAAATAGCATAAGTAAACATTGTTGGTATTTACATTCGAATAACAGTAAAAATTTTGGGAATTTGCACATAAACATAACTAAACATTATTGAAATTTACACGTTAATCAGAGTTGTACATTGTTGATGTTCAGGCTGGTACCAACAGTAAAGATTGTTGATGTTCAGGCTGGTACCAACAGTAAACATTGTTGATGTTCAGGCTGGTACCAACAGTAAACATTGTTGATGTTCAGGCTGGTACCAACAGTAAACATTGTTGATGTTCAGGCTGGTACCAACAGTAAACATTGTTGATGTTCAGGCTGGTACCAACAGTAAACATTGTTGATGTTCATGCTGGTACCAACAGTAAACATTGTTGATGTTCAGGCTGGTACCAACAGTAAACATTGTTGATGTTCAGGCTGGTACCAACAGTAAACATTGTTGATGTTCATGCTGGTACCAACAGTAAACATTGTTGATGTTCAGGCTGGTACCAACAGTAAACATTGTTGATGTTCAGGCTGGTACCAACAGTAAACATTGTTGATGTTCAGGCTGGTACCAACAGTAAACATTGTTGATGTTCAGGCTGGTACCAACAGTAAACATTGTTGATGTTCAGGCTGGTACCAACAGTAAACATTGTTGATGTTCAGGCTGGTACCAACAGTAAACATTGTTGATGTTCAGGCTGGTACCAACAGTAAACATTGTTGATGTTCAGGCTGGTACCAACAGTAAACATTGTTGATGTTCAGGCTGGTACCAACAGTAAACATTGTTGATGTTCAGGCTGGTACCAACAGTAAACATTGTTGATGTTCAGGCTGGTACCAACAGTAAACATTGTTGATGTTCAGGCTGGTTCCAACAGTAAACATTGTTGATGTTCAGGCTGGTACCAACAGTAAACATTGTTGATGTTCAGGCTGGTACCAAGAGTAAACATTGTTGATGTTCAGGCTGGTACCAACAGTAAACATTGTTGATGTTCAGGCTGGTACCAACAGTAAACATTGTTGATGTTCAGGCTGGTACCAACAGTAAACATTGTTGATGTTCAGGCTGGTACCAACAGTAAACATTGTTGATGTTCAGGCTGGTACCAACAGTAAACATTGTTGATGTTCAGGCTGGTACCAACAGTAAACATTGTTGATGTTCATACTGGTACCAACAGTAAACATTGTTGATGTTCATGCTGGTACCAACAGTAAACATTGTTGATGTTCAGGCTGGTACCAACAGTAAACATTGTTGATGTTCATGCTGGTACCAACAGTAAACATTGTTGATGTTCAGGCTGGTACCAACAGTAAACATTGTTGATGTTCAGGCTGGTACCAACAGTAAACATTGTTGATGTTCATACTGGTACCAACAGTAAACATTGTTGATGTTCATGCTGGTACCAACAGTAAACATTGTTGATGTTCAGGCTGGTACCAACAGTAAACATTGACGTTGTTTACACTTAGACCAGCAGTAAACTTGGTGTGTGTTCACATATCTCATCCTTCATGATACTGAAAGGCTTTTGATGCGAGGAACTGGAGCTAGATTTCTATTCTCGGTCAAAATCAGATTAACTTTCATTCCTCATCTGCTGAATGGCAGCGAGGAACTCACTGATTTCTCATGAAGATAAGATAAGATTTCGTTCGGATTTTTAACCCCGGAGGGTTAGCCACCCAGGATAACCCAAGAAAGTCAGTGCGTCATCGAGGACTGTCTAACTTATTTCCATTGGGGTCCTTAATCTTGTCCCCCAGGATGCGACCCACACCAGTCGACTAACACCCAGGTACCTATTTGCTGCTAGGTGAACAGGACAACAGGTGTAAGGAAACGTGTCGAAATGTTTCCACCCGCCGGGAATCGAACCCGGGCCCTCCGTGTGTGAAGCGGGAGCTTTAGCCACCAGGCCACCGGGCTACTCATGAACAGCAATACTACCACTACTACCAACAGGAACAACAGGAACAACAGGAACAACAAGAACAACAGGAAGAGCAAAAGCAAGAACAAATGCAACACCACCACAACCAGCAACAACTGCAGCAACAACAACAATAACATTAACGGCACCTATAACAACATTTGCAATAATAACATTAACAACAACAACAGAAATAGTAAAAATAATAATAAAAAAAAAATAATAATAATAATAATAATAATAATAATAATAATAACCATAATCATAATATCAATAGTAATTTAGGTCTCCTCTGTAATATCAGTCTGAAGGATGCGATCTGTAGAAGGCTGTCTGGGAGGTCACTGTCTGTAAGGTCGCTGTCTGTAAGGTCACTGTCTGTAAGGTCGCTGTCTGTAAGGTCGCTGTCTGTAAGGTCACTGTCTGTAAGGTCACTGTCTGTAAGGTCACTGTCTGTAAGGTCACTGTCTGTAAGGTCGCTGTCTGTAAGGTCACTGTCTGTAAGGTCGCTGTCTGTAAGGTCGCTGTCTGTAGACATGTGGAAGTGTGGAAGTTAAGCACACTTATATTATGGATCGTACATAATCCAAACTGCCCAGCGCGGGCGTATTATCTGGATGAGGGAGACTGACCTCTCTTCTACAGATATAATTATAATAATAATCTGCAAGTACATGTAAAACGTATACAAACCACAGCTGACATCAATGACATACTATATAAAATGCCCCTGGTTATGCAGAGCATTCCTGGCAAATTAGGCTAATTTTGTCCCCAGGGTGCGACCCACACCAGTTAGCTAACACCCAGGCACTTATTTACTGCTAGGTGAACAGGGACATCAAGTGTCTTAAGGAAACACGCTCTAATGTTTCTACCTACATTTGGGCTCGAACCACTGATGTCAATGTGTGAGCTGAGTGAGCTACCAGCCGAGCTACGGGACGCCATAACTCGTCAACTAAGCATATCACAGACACCGCATATTCATAGTAACATAACTAATAAATCATGTCTGCAAGCAACTTAAGTCAATAATCACAGCTGCAAGGTGACATGACTCACAAATCACAGCTGTAAGGTGACATAACTCATAAATCACAGCTGTAAGCGACATAACTCATAAATCACAGTTGTAAGGTGACATAATTCATAAAACCTCCAATATGCTAACTTTCTCTCTCTCACTTCTCTCTTTACCTCATCATTCTACCAATTGCTCTTTTTACCTCCCGCTCTCACTTTCCTGTAATCACAAACACTCTAACACTAGATTCTTAAATCTACCCCATACCTCTTCAGCTTAATTGCCTATACTCTCGCTCGCTCATCTTCCAATAGTCGTTTACATGTTATCCTAACTGCTTCCTCCTTTAGTTCATAAAATTTCACCTCTTTCTTATTTGCTGATTTCATTCTCATTGTATCTCATCCCATCCCATCATACAATACCAAAAGCGATACGAGAGATAATGTGAACGACTCTAAGGTCAACTTCCGGACAGAGACCCCATATTACGAACACAAGTGTATTATGGCCTACACAATATGGAACAGACGAAAGACAGCAGTGGGTACATGACTTATATTTCCATCCTTTTATTCTACCCACTGTCTCATGCACTTCCCTACACTCACAACTGACTCTTCCTTACTCCTACAAGATGCTACATTTCCCTGTCCAATGTACGAAATCACAGCTTCCCTATCTTCATCAACATTTAACAGGTCCTCAAAATATTCCCTTCATTTTCCCGATACTTCCAACTCTCTGTCTAATAACTCTCCTCTCCTATTTTTAACTTTCATATCCATTCGTTCCCTAGGCAAAACTTTTTCTTGTTCTCAGCAAAATGTTTTGACAGCATCTCACCCTCTCTCTCATTTGCTCTCCTTTTAAATTCATCCATCACCCTCATAATCTCTCCCTTTCTCTTCATTTTCTCCTCCCTCCTTGCATTACTTCTACTTTGTAAAAATCTTTCATATGCTAACTTTTTCTCTCTTACTACTCTCTTTACATCATTCCACCAATCGCTCTTCTTCCCTCCCGCACCCACTTTCCTGTAACCACAAACTTCTGCTGAACACTCTAACACTACATTCTTAAATCTGCCCCATACCCAATCTTTCTTCCTCCGATAGTTTATAAACCTTCACCTCTCTCTTATTTGCTGATGCCATTCTCCTTGTTTCCTATCTACCTTTTACTCTCACTGCAGCTACAACTGAAAACTGGTCTGATATATCTGTGGCCCCTCTATAACCATGTACATCCTGAAGTCTACCCAACAGTCTTTTATCTACCAATACATAGTCCAACAAACTACTGTCATTTCGCCCTATATCATATCTTGTTGATTATATATACGCAAATAACCCGCACATAGAAGAGAGGAGCTTACGTGTGACAAAGTCACACAGTGTGACTTTGTAAATGGTCCAAGTCGGACCGAAACGTCGTCGTAAGCTCCTGTCTTCTATGTGCGGGTTATTTGTGTATCGTTCCAGTCACGGTATTGTGCCTTTTTTATATTATTATTTGTTAATTATATTTTTTTCTTAAAATATATTTTACCTATTACCAAACCCCTTTCTTTACAAAGCTCAATCAAAAGTCCTCCACTAATAGATCAAACGATCTGGTGAAAGAAATTCCACTAAAACGAATACACAATCTGGCAGGGGTGGATGACACCAGCTACACTACACGCAGTGTTACCAGCATGTAGGATACCCTTGCTGCACGGACAAGACCAGCTAAAACGTTAGCTAACAAACAATCTGGTTGGAACAGGAACATAATGGATAATAATATAATCAAATTAAGTCTAGTCCCAGTTCTACAGGGAGGGATGTGCGAAGCCATCACACACCCCTCCCTGCAGTGCTGGAAACAAGTGGTTTTGAGGGAAAGAAGAATTCTGTGACTAGTCGAGAGTCGAACCCGATACTAGGCAGTCTCCCAGGAAGGCAAATAAACTTTCGATGCTGTAGACCACTACGCCTGAGAGGCTGCCTAAAGCAGCACCAAAAAAAAAATTCGTTTTTAATTTTTTCTCCGTTTCTTTTTTTTAAGTAGAGCATAATTCAATGATTTCTTAAAGGCGTTTTATTAAAAATTACGAATTTCCCTGGAATACAGTTTCGCTTCAAAACTGAAGTGTACTTTACATTGGTGTTATGTAGATAATTAAACAGTACTACTGTCTTCTTGATTATCTCAGAAGTTATTTGGCAATCTGTATTTCTAACTTCGTTACTTATTGAAGAATCATAAAACCTGTTTCTGATATACTACGAAAGGTTACTGTTCTGGAATGGAATATCGAGACTTTCTTCAAATTCACTCAAAATATTTTATTACATTGATTTTTACTGAAAATTTCACAAAAGTCTAAGTTGTCTCCTTTCCCCCACCCCAAAAAAAAATATGATGTATTTTCATACTTTTTATGATGTGAATTAATGTATAACACTTTTCCTATGTCCAATTTTCCTGTAGATATTAGCGAGTGTTGTCAAATAATTTTTAAGTGTTATAACCATAAGACTTCTACGTCCTAATGTTCCCACATGAACGAAATTTTAGGATAATAAATGAAAAATCAACCAGTAAATAGACGAGCTAGAATGTTGTGTCTTTCATAACATTCTGTGTAAACTCCAGAGAATGTTGGACGTGATAAACTCCAGAGAATGTTGGACGTGATAACTTCAGAGAATGTTTGACGTGATAACTTCAGAGAATGTTGGACGTGATAACTTCAGAGAATGTTGGACGTGATAACTTCAGAGAATGTTGGACGTGATAACTCCAGAGAATGTTGGACGTGATAACTTCAGAGAATGTTAGACGTGATAACTTCAGAGAATGTTGGACGTGATAACTCCAGAGAATGTTAGACGTGATAACTCCAGAGAATGTTAGACGTGATAACTCCAGAGAATGTTGGACGTGATAACTCCAGAGAATGTTAGACGTGATAACTCCAGAGAATGTTGGACATGATAACTTCAGAGAATGTTGGACGTGATAACTCCAGAGAATGTTGGACATGATAACTTCAGAGAATGTTGGACGTGATAACTTCAGAGAATGTTAGACGTGATAACTCCAGAGAATGTTGGACATGATAACTTCAGAGAATGTTGGACGTGATAACTCCAGAGAATGTTGGACATGATAACTTCAGAGAATGTTGGACGTGATAACTTCAGAGAATGTTAGACGTGATAACTCCAGAGAATGTTGGACGTGATAACTTCAGAGAATGTTGGACGTGATAACTCCAGAGAATGTTGGACGTGATAACTCCAGAGAATGTTAGACGTGATAACTCCAGAGAATGTTAGACGTGATAACTCCAGAGAATGTTGGACGTGATAACTCCAGAGAATGTTGGACGTGATAACTCCATAGAATGTTGGACGTGATAACTCCAGAGAATGTTGGACGTGATAACTCCAGAGAATGTTAGACGTGATAACTCCAGAGAATGTTGGACGTGATAACTCCAGAGAATATTGGACGTGATAACTCCAAAGAATGTTGGACGTGATAACTCCAGAGAATGTTAGACGTGATAACTCCAGAGAATGTTGGACGTGATAACTCCAGAGAATATTGGACGTGATAACTCCAGAGAATGTTAGACGTGATAACTCCAGAGAATGTTGGACATGATAACTTCAGAGAATGTTGGACGTGATAACTTCAGAGAATGTTAGACGTGATAACTCCAGAGAATGTTAGACGTGATAACTCCAGAGAATGTTGGACGTGATAAACTCCAGAGAATGTTGGACGTGATAACTCCAGAGAATGTTGGACGTGATAAACTCCAGAGAATGTTGGACGTGATAAACTCCAGAGAATGTTGGACGTGATAACTCCAGAGAATGTTGGACGTGATAAACTCCAGAGAATGTTGGATATGATAACTCCAGAGAATGTTGGACGTGATAAACTCCAGAGAATGTTGGAAGTGATAACTCCAGAGAATGTTGGACGTGATAAACTCCAGAGAATGTTGGATATGATAACTCCAGAGAATGTTGGACGTGATAAACTCCAGAGAATGTTGGACGTGATAACTCCAGAGAATGTTGGACGTGATAAACTCCAGAGAATGTTGGACGTGATAACTCCAGAGAATGTTGGACGTGATAATTCCAGAGAATGTTGGATATGATAACTCCAGAGAATGTTGGACGTGATAAACTCCAGAGAATGTTGGACGTGATAAACTCCAGAGAATGTTGGACGTGATAACTCCAGAGAATGTTGGACGTGATAAACTCCAGAGAATGTTGGACGTGATAACTCCAGAGAATGTTGGACGTGATAATTCCAGAGAATGTTGGATATGATAACTCCAGAGAATGTTGGACGTGATAAACTCCAGAGAATGTTGGATATGATAACTCCAGAGAATGTTGGACGTGATAAACTCCAGAGAATGTTGGAAGTGATAACTCCAGAGAATGTTGGACGTGATAAACTCCAGAGAATGTTGGATATGATAACTCCAGAGAATGTTGGACGTGATAAACTCCAGAGAATGTTGGACGTGATAACTCCAGAGAATGTTGGACGTGATAACTCCAGAGAATGTTGGAAGTGATAACTCCAGAGAATGTTGGACGTGATAAACTCCAGAGAATGTTGGAAGTGATAACTCCAGAGAATGTTGGACGTGATAAACTCCAGAGAATGTTGGATATGATAACTCCAGAGAATGTTGGACGTGATAAACTCCAGAGAATGTTGGAAGTGATAACTCCAGAGAATGTTGGACGTGATAAACTCCAGAGAATGTTGGATATGATAAACTCCAGAGAATGTTGGACGTGATAAACTCCAGAGAATGTTGGACGTGATAACTCCAGAGAATGTTGGATATGATAACTCCAGAGAATGTTGGACGTGATAATTCCAGAGAATGTTGGATATGATAACTCCAGAGAATGTTGGACGTGATAAACTCCAGAGAATGTTGGACGTGATAAACTCCAGAGAATGTTGGACGTGATAACTCCAGAGAATGTTGGGCGTGATAAACTCCAGATCAGCAGTTCCTGAGGCACTAAAACTACATCATCTGACGCCAATAATTATTACACGGTAAAAGTCACTTGGATTACGTTACGTTCCCATTCTGATAATCAGTCTAAACAACAAGCTAACATCTTGACCATGTCTGCATACTCTGAGGTGCTGTCACGTGACTCGCTGATTATATATGTGCAATAAACAGAAGGTTTAAAGAAGTACCTGATAACGTGGCTACAAACAATGAGCAGAGTTCTGTGACTAGGGGTAAGAAATATATATCAGCATCAACTTATAGTAAATATATTTAAGTAGCTACTGCAGAAGTGATGTTAATAATTCAGAGAGTAGAAAGTAATAAATTTATTGTAGTGAAGGCTTAGCAAATAGGCATATTTAATTGACAAGGGGGGGGGGAGGGTTATATGCATCATTGGCTTGAGTTTTAAAGAATTTAATTCAATGAACAGGAAAAATGAACATATTTCAGTGGCTAGGGGTATTAAATATATTTTATTGTTACATTCCAGAATATTTATTTTGTTTGCTCAGGATTTGAATCTTATGGTGTTCATTTAGTTCTTCTCCCATAATATTATTAAATTATGGATTTTTTTTCCAAGGAAAGGACGGACTTCGTGCCATAAGGCCAGAAAAACTAATGCTAGGCTGTGTCAACTTGTGTGTGTCAACTCGTCTCTGGCTGATACAATAAAACTCACACACTTCTCTCAGTGTTTATCGTGATGTTTTTCTGAAGTATTGATTTGCCTTAGAGGGACAAGAGCTATACATGTTGACTGCGACTAATGGTGTTGAGAGAATCAATAGTACAAACTTTGCACCTATATTAAGCACTACCTGAGTTTGCTGGAATAAAGCTTGTGGGAGAACTTCACTGCAGATTGCTTCTTGAGATGTCACTCAGCGTTGAAGACCAATCATTCCTCGTGTTTTTTATCTTATTATTTTATTTCTTCTGATTATTAGTCTTTTGCTCTTGTTTTCCCTTTTCGCTTTCCGGAGTATAAAAAATCTTGGTAGCTGCCTCATCTGATTCATCGCTGCCAGCTTGGTTAACGTCTTGTATTCCCTTCCTTGAGAAGTTGTCCCTCTTATAACTTCTTCATCTTCACATCACCTTCATCTCCTGGATCACCACCTCCAGCATCACCTCCACCATCACTACCTTCAACTCCTGGATCACCACCTCCAGCATCACCTCCACCATCACTACCTTCAACTCCTGGATCACCACCTCCAGCATCACCTCCACCATTACCACCTTCAACTCCTGGATCACCACCTCCAGCATCACCTCCACCATTACCACCTTCAACTCCTGGATCACCACCTCCAGCATCACCTCCACCATAACCACATTCATCTCCTGGATCACCACCTCCACCTTCACTTCCACCTTCATCTCCTGGTTCACCACCTCCACCTTCACTTCCACCATCCCCTCCACCTTCATCTCCTGAATCACCACCTCCACCTTCACTTCCACCTTCACTTCCGCCTTCATCTTCTAGATCACCTCCTCCACCTTCACTTCCACCTTTACTTCCACCTTCACTTCCGCCTTCACTTCCACCATCACTTCCACCTTCACTTCCACCTTCACTTCCACCTTCACTTTCACCTTCACTTCCACCATCACTTTCATCTTCACTTCTACCTTCACTTCCACCTTTACTTCCACCATCACTTCCACCTTCACTTCTACCTTCACTTCCACCTTCACTTCCACCATCACTTCCACCTTCACTTCTACCTTCACTTCTACCATCACTTCCACCTTCACTTCCACCTTCACCTCCTAGATCACCACCTCCACTTTCACTCCTGGATCACCATCTCCACCTTCTCCTCTACCTCCACCTCCACCTCTGACCTGCAGCTCTCTGTCCTTCACCTCCAGCATCACCTCAGCTGTGTCCTTCACCTCCAGCATCACCTCAGCTGTGTCCTTCACCTCCAGCATCACCTCAGCTGTGTCCTTCACCTCCAGCATCACCTCAGCTGTGTCCTTCACCTCCAGCATCACCTCAGCTCTGTCCTTCACCTCCAGCATCACCTCAGCTGTGTCCTTCACCTCCAGCATCACCTCAGTCCTGTCCTTCACCTCCAGCATCACCTCAGCTGTGTCCTTCACCTCCAGCATCACCTCAGCTCTGTCCTTCACCTCCAGCATCACCTCAGCTCTGTCCTTCACCTCCAGCATCACCTCAGCTCTGTCCTTCACCTCCAGCATCACCTCAGCTCTGTCCTTCACCTCCAGCATCACCTCAGCTCTGTCCTTCACCTCCAGCATCACCTCAGCTGTGTCCTTCACCTCCAGCATCACCTCAGCTCTGTCCTTCACCTCCAGCATCACCTCAGTTCTGTCCTTCACCTCCAGCATCACCTCAGTTCTGTCCTTCACCTCCAGCATCACCTCAGCTGTGTCCTTCACCTCCAGCATCACCTCAGCTGTGTCCTTCACCTCCAGCATCACCTCAGTCCTGTTCTTCACCTCCAGCATCACCTCAGCTGTGTCCTTCACCTCCAGCATCACCTCAGTCCTGTCCTTCACCTCCAGCATCACCTCAGCTGTGTCCTTCACCTCCAGCATCACCTCAGTTCTGTCCTTCACCTCCAGCATCACCTCAGCTGTGTCCTTCACCTCCAGCATCACCTCAGTCCTGTCCTTCACCTCCAGCATCACCTCAGCTGTGTCCTTCACCTCCAGCATCACCTCAGCTCTGTCCTTCACCTCCAGCATCACCTCAGTCCTGTCCTTCACCTCCAGCATCACCTCAGCTGTGTCCTTCACCTCCAGCATCACCTCAGCTCTGTCCTTCACCTCCAGCATCACCTCAGCTGTGTCCTTCACCTCCAGCATCACCTCAGCTCTGTCCTTCACCTCCAGCATCACCTCAGCTGTGTTCTTCACCTCCAGCATCACCTCAGCTGTGTCCTTCACCTCCAGCATCACCTCAGTTCTGTCCTTCACCTCCAGCATCACCTCAGCTGTGTCCTTCACCTCCAGCATCACCTCAGCTGTGTCCTTCACCTCCAGCATCACCTCAGTTCTGTCTTTCACCTCCAGCATCACCTCAGCTCTGTCCTTCACCTCCAGCATCACCTCAGCTGTGTCCTTCACCTCCAGCATCACCTCAGTCCTGTCCTTCACCTCCAGCATCACCTCAGCTGTGTCCTTCACCTCCAGCATCACCTCAGCTGTGTCCTTCACCTCCAGCATCACCTCAGCTCTGTCCTTCACCTCCAGCATCACCTCAGCTGTGTCCTTCACCTCCAGCATCACCTCAGTCCTGTCCTTCACCTCCAGCATCACCTCAGCTCTGTCCTTCACCTCCAGCATCACCTCAGCTGTGTCCTTCACCTCCAGCATCACCTCAGCTGTGTCCTTCACCTCCAGCATCACCTCAGCTGTGTCCTTCACCTCCAGCATCACCTCAGCTGTGTCCTTCACCTCCAGCATCACCTCAGCTGTGTCCTTCACCTCCAGCATCACCTCAGTCCTGTCCTTCACCTCCAGCATCACCTCAGTCCTGTCCTTCACCTCCAGCATCACCTCAGCTCTGTCCTTCACCTCCAGCATCACCTCAGCTGTGTCCTTCACCTCCAGCATCACCTCAGCTCTGTCCTTCACCTCCAGCATCACCTCAGTCCTGTCCTTCACCTCCAGCATCACCTCAGTCCTGTTCTTCACCTCCAGCATCACCTCAGTCCTGTTCTTCACCTCCAGCATCACCTCAGTCCTGTCCTTCACCTCCAGCATCACCTCAGTCCTGTCCTTCACCTCCAGCATCACCTCAGTCCTGTCCTTCACCTCCAGCATCACCTCAGCTCTGTCCTTCACCTCCAGCATCACCTCAGCTGTGTTCTTCACCTCCAGCATCACCTCAGTCCTGTTCTTCAGGGTTCACTGAAGCTATTGTCACTAACAATAATAACACTGAGTGGCGTCTCAGACTCCCTCTTGCAGACTTTCTCGTTATCTTTTTCTCTCACTCGCCTTATATCTGTCTCATTCTGTGTCTGTCTGTCTGAACTTGACCACCTTGGCAGAGAGAACGACCAGAGACATGATTAAGACGTATAAAACTAAGAATTTTAGAAGGAAGGCTGGAAAACAATTTGAAATCAGTGTAACATCTAAGGTCAAAACAAATCAAAAGTTACTCTAAAGACATATAAGACAACTATGATGGATCAAGTGAGAAAATTGAAGGAGAAGGAGGATTGGGATGCTGAAGGAGAATGACAGAAGTATACGGAGGGCTCAGTACAAGATTTAAAGTGGACTTTACAGAAGAAAGTGGAGAGTTACAGGAGGCAGACAGACTAGATCAACATGTGGTAGAGAGCATCAGTACAACACAAGGCGTAATCAGATTAATAAGTGAACTTATTGTAATAAAGGGGGAGGGGGAGGACCGGAACCAACGTATGACGCAGTAGCGAAGGTATACAATCAATGTCACCAATCAGAACAAGTGCCAGAGAACTGGTAAGACAAATGTGTTCCTTATATATATATATATGAAAAGAGACAAAATGCAATTAATTAAGCAATAGTACCTCTTAATACTTACACTCTCAAAAGTTATGGTGATGATAGTAAGGAAAAGAATAACGGAGCAATTGGAGAGAAAAAAATAATCTTTGCATATATATATACACACACACATATATATATATATATATATATATATATATATATATATATATATATATATATATATATATATATATATATATATATATATATATATATATATATATATATATATATATATATATATATATATATATATATATATATATAAGAGAAGGAAGCAGTAGTGATGAATGATCACAAGATATTACGTGGCAGCGCCGCCAACATGATTGATTGTTGCCAAATTTTCAAGAATTTATTTAAGATAGAGATAAGTTGTATTTAGCATAAAGATCACTGTTTGTGACACTCAGGAGACTAGTCAAATACTCCATTATAAATATTTAACAAATAATTAGGCAGAATAAATTTATAATAAGCTGTCTGGAGGATAACATAACACACAGCTTTTCAATATTCTTCAAAGCGTATCACTACTTTAATAAAAATTGCTCATCTATTATTCTTTTACGCACAAGTTAATGACTTTATACAGTGTACTAAAAAAACGTTACTGATAATAAATATTATTGAAAGTAAAGCTAGCAGGGGGAGTATATTTCCCCGCCTCCATCCTCCCAACTTTAACACACGACACAGACAATACAAAAAAATCAAAAGAAATACAAATTTACTAAAATCCCCATTGCATGAGAAAACCAATGATGGCTAATAAATATCCACAGAATATTCACTGTATATACAGGTAATGAGTGCAGCTACACAAGATATCACAAGATGGAAGTGAGAGGGAAGTCTCCAGCGAGAGTTGTTTGTGTAGGAAGTTCCTCCAGAAGTGATGAAGTGTGTCAGATGTGCCGGTCAGAAGTCAAGATAATTTTTGAAATTAGACACATATGCAACATCTAGGTATCTTTATTGTAGACATTTCGCCATCCAGTGGCTTTATGAATGCAAATTCAAGGACATGATTGGAAGAGAGAAGAACTTTATACAAAAGATGAGGTAATAAGTCCCTCAGCCTTGGAGTTGGTGTGACGAGCACCGTAGTCGTGACGACTAAGGTGCTCTTCAGCTCCGGGACTAGTCTTGTTGCAAGCCTTTGCACTTTATCTAATTTCTTGACGTGTTTGACAAGGTGTGGGTTCCATACTTGTGCAGCATACTTCAATATGGGCCTGACTTACACACTATACACTATCGTGAATATCTCCTTGCTTAGACGTCAAAACGCCATTCTTAGGTTTGCCAGGCGCCTATTTGCTGCAGCAGTTATTTGGTTGATGTGCGCCTCAGATTTGCTCGGTATGATGCTCACCTCCAGCTTCTTTTCAATGAGTGAGTTTTACAGCCTTTGACCTCTTAGGCTGTACTCCGCCTGCGGTCTTCTGTGTCCTTTCCCAGGCTTCATAACTTTGCATTTGCTGGGGTTAAACTCCAGGAGCCATTTGTCGGACCAGGTCTGCAGGCTGTCCAGATCCCCTTGTGGGCTTACCTGATCCTCGCCTGCTTGTACTCTGTTCATTAGCTTCATATCGTCTGCGAACAGAGAAACCTCTGAAATTGTCCTTTCGTCTTATCATTCACATACACAAGAAACAGCACTGGACCTAGGACTGATTCTGGACTTCTTTCGGCATTGAGTATCAGCATTGCTATCACTTTCAGCACTATGTATCAAGTTTGCTGCCGAGTGTATTGTGCAAGTCGTACTGTGCTAATGTTGCGTGTTATGTATATTGCAAAAAGTGTTTTATTATAGTGGGTAATGCCACCAACACATGTTAGGCGACTGGTGTCTGAGTATACCTTACTAAATTTGCCCGGACTATCTCTACAGCGCTGTTGGCGAATTGCTCATTTCATTGGTATAGGATATCAACAAACTCTTACTGCTGTACAGCTTCCTGAAAGTATTCGTAACAAATTAAAGGTTGAAGCGAGTAACATGAGGTACCAAACTGAGGGTTTTGTTGCTACAGGGGCTATCAATCGCAGATCTCCGATTCGGCTCCTTTGCAATATGGGAGGGCCAACACCGGAGTAACCAGACCAGGAATTTTGTGAAACAGGTGTTGAGTCGGGGTAGTCTCAGGGAGAGTGAGTTTCATTGGCGCTCAAGTTGGCCAAACTCAGTTTTGAGACGACCAGGGAGAAAAGGGCCTTCGCCAAGGAGGAGTTTGACAGAGAGAAGGAGAGGAGGCAGCTTCAGTATAATGTAGCTGAGAAATTTAGTGTGCAAAAAGCAGTGCTGCTAATACCTCGTTTTTTACTCTTCTGATCCTGAACAATTTTTTAAGGCTTTCGAAAATCATGCTCGTGCATTATGGTGGCCAGTGGAGTATACATCATTGTACTGCAAATCGCAAGAGTTCATAGTTGGTTTGGATGATAGCTTCGCATATCAGTGCAAAGCCTCCCAAGGAAAGAGAGAATTTAAACTGTTCAAGTGTCAACTGGGTCAGTCTCGTGTAGAATTTGCTTGTGAGCAGTCTAAAAATTTCACAAAGTGGTACAAGGTCAGTGGTGTCACCAATTTTAGTTTTTGCATATTATCCTGCTTGATAATTTACTTGAGTCTGTTGTACCAGAGGTTCGAATGCTTTTAGAAGACCATTTCATTGGTAAAGGCGTTAGAGGCAGCCAGATTTGTTTGTTTGGTGAAGGAAATACAAGTCATATAAAATCTGTTGTTTTTTGCTTGCTCCACTATTTATTCAATTATGACAAGATGTGCAGGCCATTCTACACCTGTTTTTGTAGTAATGAATGTTTAACTTTCTAACCAATAGAACACAAAGAGTAATAGTAAACAGCGTAAGGTCAGAGGCAAAGTGAAAAGTTGTGTTCCACAAGGCGCAGTACTTTCTCTCCTATCCTTTTCCTAATCTTCATAGCCAACATAAACAGAGACGTAAATTGTGTCTTCCATTGCCTATGACACTAGAATTTATATGACACTGTCATTCATTGAGGACACTACAGATCTCCAAGAAGATATAAACAAAATCTTCAAATGGGACACAGCAGACAATATGAAGTTCAACCAAGACAAATTCCAATTATTCTGCTATGGAAAAGTTGAGGAAATAAAAACCAAATTGGAATATCCAACAATTTCTAACAACACAACAGAGCTATAAAATAATGTGTAGGACTTGAGAGTGATGTCAGAGAATCTCACTTTCAAAAATCACAACAATGTGTCTATCACATCTGCTGGGATAATGATAGGATGCAGATGAGAACCTTCAAAACAAGGCATGCCTTGCCAATGATGATTGTCTTTACAAGACTTGTTCTCTCAAGGCAAGTGAAATTTCAGATCTGGAGAATATATAGAGAACTCTCTGCATATATAAGTACAATCAAGCACCTAAATTATCTGGAATGTTTGAAGTGCATTGACTTGTATTCCTTAGAACGCAGGCGATAAATGTATTATTTATACCTGGAAAATCCTAGAGGGACTAGCCGCAAATCTTTACACGATAATCACACCCTACGAAAGCAAAGCACTCGGCAGGCGGTGCAACACCCCTCAATGAAAAGCAGAGGTGCCGTGAGTACTCTAAAACACAATAATAGTCAGGGACCCAAGACTGTTCAGCTGTTTCCCAGGCATACATAAGAGGGATTACCAATAGACCCCTAGCCGTCTTCAAGAGGGAGCTGGACAGATACCTAATGTCATTACCTGAATAACCGGACCGCGGGGGCGTTGATCCTCGGGACACCCTTCAGGTAGACAGCAAGTAGGTAGACACTTGATATGTGTGTGTACTCACCTATTTGTGGTTGCAAGGGTCGATTCGCAGCTCCTGGCCCAGTGATTTTGTGTGTGTGTGTATGTGTGTGTGTGAGCGTGTGTGTGTGTGTGTGTGTGTGTGTGTGTGTGTGTGTGTGTGTGTGTGTGTGTGTGTGTGTGTGTGTGTGTGTGTGTGTGTGTGTGTGTGTGAGAGAGCGTGTGTGTGTGTGTACTCACCTATTTGTGGTTGCAGGGGTGTGTGTGTGTGTGTGTGTGTGTGTGTGTGTGTGTGTGTGTGTGTGTGTGTGTGTGTGTGTGTGTGTGTGTGTGTGTGTGTGTGTGTGTGTGCGTGTGTGTGTGTGTGTGTGTGTGTGTGTGTGTGTGTGCGTGTGTGTGTGTGTGTGTGTGTGTGTGTACACCTACGTACCAATATGTTGACGCAGGGATCGACTTCTAACTCCTGGAGCCACCTCTCAACTTGCCGCTTGCCAGATTCACTTCCTAATAGCCTCTTGAGTCCTATTGTGTGGTTGGCCTCACTGAAGATGAAACGAATAAGGGCCACTGGAGACATGAACTAACGTCTCGACCTTGTAAACACTTATATAAGAATACATCTACTTACCCAATTAGCCTTGTAACAGAGGCGATGACTGATAGATGAGTTGCTGATTACTGCAATAACAGTACACCATATTGTAGCTAAAGGCGTAGGAGCAGGTATGCTAGGAAAGTTATATTTTTGCTGGTCATTCCCACTGACAAAGAATATAAAAACTGCTAATTGTAGCTCGATCGGTAGCGCACTCAGCTCACACACTGAGGTCCAGAGTTCGAAACTCCGGTACGGCTGAAAAACATTAGGGACGTGTTTCCATACGACACCTGCTGTCCCTGTTCACCCGTCAGTGTAAAATGGGTACCTGGGTGTTAGTTGACTGGTGTGGGTCGCATCCTGGGACAAAACTGACCTAATTTGACGGAAATGCTCAGCATAACAAGCGGCTTTCTATATAGTAGTATGTCACTGATGTCAGCTATGGTCTTATGTTCTGTACTCCCCTATTTGTACTCACCAATTTGTGGTTGCAGGGGTCGTGTCACAGGTCCTGACCCCACCTCTTCGCTGGTCGCCACTAGATCCATTCTCTCTCCCTGCTCAAACTCTATGACTGAAGAAATACTTCCTAACATCCCTGTGACTCATCAGAGTTTTCAACTTCCACCTGTGACCACTTTTGCTGTATCCCATCTCTGAAACATTCTGCCCCTATTCATCCTGTCAATTCCTCTCAGTATTTTACATGTTATCATGTCCTCTCTATCTCTCCTGTCCTCCAATGTTATCAGGTTACTTTCCCTTATTCTCTCCTCGTAGGACAAACCTTTTAGCTTTGGCACTAGTCTTGCTGAACTTTAATTAAATTTCTTGACGTGTTTAACCAGGTATGGCTCCCATACTAGTGCTGCATACTGCTATATGGGCCTAAAATACACGTTTTACAATGTCTTGACTCCTTATTCAGGTGTCGAAACTCTATTCTTAGGTTTGCCAGGTGCCCATATACTGCAGCAGTTATTTGGTTGATGTGCGCCTCAGGAGATGTGCTCGGTAGGATACTCACTCCAAGATCCTTTTCCTTGAGTGGGGTTTGCAGCCTTTGACTCACTAGCCACTTCTCCTTCTGCAGTCTTCTTTGACCTTCACCAGTCTTCATGACATTGCACTTGGTGGGGTTAACTTCAGGAACCATTTGTTGGTCAAGGCTTACAGGCTGTCAGATCCCTTTGTAGTCCTACATGATCCTCATCCGTTTCAATTTTCCGCATTAGCTTCACATCGTCTGCAAACAGGGATACATCTGAATCTGTCCATTCCCATATATCATTCACATATACCAGAAACAGCATCGGCCCTAGGACTAACCATTTTGCAGTCCCGCTCGTCACGGAGTATAGTTACCTACCTGGAGGGTATTCCTGGGATCAACGCCCCCGCAGCCCGGTCCACGACGAGGCCTCCCGGTGGATCAGGGGCTGATCCACTCGTTGTTTCCTCCCAGTCAGTTATTCTCTGATCCATTGCACTGCCTTTCATGTTATTCCTGCATGCTCCTCTAGGTTTCGCACTAACATATTGTGAGGGAACTGTGTCGAAAGCCTTCTGACAGTCTAAAAAAAAAAATAAAAATAAAATAGCCTACCCACCCCTCTCTCTCCTGTCTTGCTTCTGTTACTTTGTCATAAAATTCCAGGAGGTTTGTGACACAGGATAGTTCCTCTCGGAAGCCAGTCGATCTAGAATCACATGCCACCTCTATATGGCTCTGGTAAACGGTACTTAAAATTGGCAGAATAAGTACAAGACTCATGAATGGCTCGGTGTGCATCAAATATAAAATGGAAAGTGTCAGTGCTGAATGTTTTGGGTGTGATGATAAGGATGCTGGTGACATCTCGTAGTCAAAGTACATTAGATGGGTGGACTATCCTTGAGTTGTTCAACTTCCTAACATTACATTTAGAATTTGACCAGGACAACACTCATTGGCAAGCCCACTACCATACTAAATTTTGGTTAAATTAGGTCAGCGAAGCTTTGACAGAGCAAGAGGTCAATACACTGTACTCTTTCACTGTTCTTCTTAGAAAATCAATTTGGCTTGTAAAGACTCTGATAAAGAACGTAGTGACGTCGCGTTACATAGTTCTTGCTGTTCATGTTAATGTCACTGACCCTATAGTTACCTGAATGTCTCATGTGTATCATGCTCATAGATATTTGTTTTGCCAGAGTACTATTTAAAATTGAATAGCCCACAAATAAAAAAAAAAAGGCCGTTCAAGCATTTTTTGGTAGTGTAGTGTTGCCAGTACTCTTGCTAAGACACTCTCAAGAAGCCACAACAGCATCTCAGTAATCACTTCTACTCTCATCAAAGACATAATTAGAATTAAATGCAGTCAACAATTATGATATAAGCTGAAGGATTTACGAAGGGAAAACCTCACAAGACACTGTCAGAGAGCACCGGTGTACATAATACAATACTTATATTATGCAATATTTATACAATACAGTGCTTACGTAATATAATACTTATGCAATACAATACTTATACAATGCAATACTTATACAATACAATACTTATATAATACAACATTAGAGTCCATCGACAATCACCTAAAAAATTGACAGGTTGTAAATTAATATTCAAGAAGGAGACACAGAAGGTGGCCGGTATCACTCATTATCAGGCGTATCCTTATATTACGGACACCCTTACTTTACACCTCACGTGCAAATTATCCAGGGCTGCAGGAGACTACATAATTATCCGGTCTACATCCCGCGGTGCTCCAGCATCAGCAAATACTCTCCCACGTCTCACTTTGCCTTGTCTGCATTTGTACATAAAATTCTTTGATTTCATACGTTCTTGTTGGGAGTTATATGCCATTCCAGATAAAATTCTTATCATATTTTTGTTTCAAAGTTACAAATGGTTTTCACAGTTACACACTGCTTAGTCCCACACTCCCAGTTATAACTACCCAGTTAGTCCCACACTCCCAGTCATAACTACCCAGTTAGTCCCACACTCCCAGTCATAACTACCCAGTTAGTCCCACACTCCCAGTTATAACTACCCAGTTAGTCCCACACTCCCAGTCATAACTACCCAGTTAGTCCCACACTCCCAGTCATAACTACCCAGTTAGTCCCACACTCCCAGTCATAACTACCCAGTTAGTCCCACACTCCCAGTCATAACTACCCAGTTAGTCCCACACTCCCAGTCATAACTACCCAGTTAGTCCCACACTCCCAGTCATAACTACCCAGTTAGTCCCACACTCCCAGTCATAACTACCCAGTTAGTCCCACACTCCCAGTCATAACTACCCAGTTAGTCCCACACTCCCAGTCATAACTACCCAGTTAGTCCCACACTCCCAGTCATAACTACCCAGTTAGTCCCACACTCCCAGTCATAACTACCCAGTTAGTCCCACACTCCCAGTCATAACTACCCAGTTAGTCCCACACTCCCAGTCTTAACTACCCAGTTAGTCCCACACTCCCAGTCATAACAACCCAGTTAGTCCCACACTCCCAGTCATAACTACCCAGTTAGTCCCACACTCCCAGTCATAACTACCCAGTTAGTCCCACACTCCCAGTCATAACTACCCAGTTAGTCCCACACTCCCAGTCATAACTACCCAGTTAGTCCCACACTCCCAGTCATAACTACCCAGTTAGTCCCACACTCCCAGTCATAACTACCCAGTTAGTCCCACACTCCCAGTCATAACTACCCAGTTAGTCCCACACTCCCAGTCATAACTACCCAGTTAGTCCCACACTCCCAGTCATAACTACCCAGTTAGTCCCACACTCCCAGTCATAACTACCCAGTTAGTCCCACACTCCCAGTCATAACTACCCAGTTAGTCCCACACTCCCAGTCATAACTACCCAGTTAGTCCCACACTCCCAGTCATAACTACCCAGTTAGTCCCACACTCCCAGTCATAACTACCCAGTTAGTCCCACACTCCCAGTCATAACTACCCAGTTAGTCCCACACTCCCAGTCATAACTACCCAGTTAGTCCCACACTCCCAGTCATAACTACCCAGTTAGTCCCACACTCCCAGTCATAACTACCCAGTTAGTCCCACACTCCCAGTCATAACTACCCAGTTAGTCACACACTCCCAGTCATAACTACCCAGTTAGTCCCACACTCCCAGTCATAACTACCCAGTTAGTCACACACTCCCAGTCATAACTACCCAGTTAGTCACACACACCCAGTCATAACTACCCAGTTAGTCCCACACTCCCAGTCATAACTACCCAGTTAGTCCCACACTCCCAGTCATAACTACCCAGTTAGTCCCACACTCCCAGTCATAAATACCCAGTTAGTCCCACACTCCCAGTCATAACTACCCAGTTAGTCCCACACTCCCAGTCATAACTACCCAGTTAGTCCCACACTCCCAGTCATAACTACCCAGTTAGTCCCACACTCCCAGTCATAAATACCCAGTTAGTCCCACACTCCCAGTCATAACTACCCAGTTAGTCCCACACTCCCAGTCATTACCCAGATAGTCCCACACTCCCAGTCATAACTACCCAGTTAGTCCCACACTCCCAGTCATAACTACCCAGTTAGTCCCACACACCCAGTCATAACTACCCAGTTAGTCCCACACTCCCAGTCATAACTACCCAGTTAGTCCCACACTCCCAGTCATAACTACCCAGTTAGTCCCACACTCCCAGTCATAACTACCCAGTTAGTCCCACACTCCCAGTCATAACTACGCAGTTAGTCCCACACTCCCAGTCATAACTACCCAGTTAGTCCCACACTCCCAGTCATAACTACCCAGTTAGTCCCACACTCCCAGTCATAACTACCCAGTTAGTCCCACACTCCCAGTCATAACTACCCAGTTAGTCCCACACTCCCAGTCATAACTACCCAGTTAGTCCCACACTCCCAGTCATAACTACCCAGTTAGTCCCACACTCCCAGTCATTACCCAGTTAGTTCCACACTCCCAATCATAAGTACCCAGTTAGTCCCACACTCCCAGTCATAAGGACCCAGTTAGTCCCACACTCCCAGTCATAACTACCCAGTTAATCCCACACTCCCAGTCATAACTACCCAGTTAGTCCCACACTCCCAGTCATAACTACCCAGTTAGTCCCACACTCCCAGTCATAGCTACCCAGTTAGTCCCACACTTCCAGCCATAACTACCCAGTTAGTCCCACACTCCCAGTCATAACTACCCAGTTAGTCCCACACTCCCAGTCATAAGTACCCAGTTAGTCCCACACACCCAGTCATAACTACCCAGTTAGTCCCACACTCCCAGTCATAACTACCCAGTTAGTCCCACACTCCCAGTCATAACTACCCAGTTAGTCCCACACTCCCAGTCATAAGTACCCAGTTAGTCCCACACTCCCAGTCATAACTACCCAGTTAGTCCCACACTCCCAGTCATAACTACCCAGTTAGTCCCACACTCCCAGTCATAACTACCCAGTTAGTCCCACACTCCCAGTCATAACTACCCAGTTAGTCCCACACTCCCAGTCATAACTACCCAGTTAGTCCCACACTCCCAGTCATAACTACCCAGTTAGTCCCACACTCCCAGTCATAACTACCCAGTTAGTCCCACACTCCCAGTCATAACTACCCAGTTAGTCCCACACTCCCAGTCATAACTACCCAGTTAGTCCCACACTCCCAGTCATAACTACCCAGTTAGTCCCACACTCCCAGTCATAACTACCCAGTTAGTCCCACACTCCCAGTCATAACTACCCAGTTAGTCCCACACTCCCAGTCATAACTACCCAGTTAGTCCCACACTCCCAGTCATAACTACCCAGTTAGTCCCACACTCCCAGTCATAACTACCCAGTAGCACACTCACCAATCTTACTCTCCCAGTACATTCTCCTCAAGTCCCACACTTCCAATCATAACTACCCAGTAGCACACTCACCAATCTTACTCTCCCAGTACATTCTCCTCAAGTCCCACACTTCCAATCATAACTACCCAGTAGCACACTCACCAATCTTACTCTCCCAATTCATTCTCCTCAAGTCCCACACTTCCAATCATAACTACCCAGTAGCACACTCACCAATCTTACTCTCCCAATTCATTCTCCTCAAGTCCCACACTTCCAATCATAACTACCCAGTAGCACACTCACCATTCTTACTCTCCCAGTACATTCTCCTCAAGTCCCACACTTCCAATCATAACTACCCAGTAGCACACTCACCATTCTTACTCTCCCAGTACATTCTCCTCAAGTCCCACACTTCCAATCATAACTACCCAGTAGCACACTCACCAATCTTACTCTCCCAATTCATTCTCCTCAAGTCCCACACTTCCAATCATAACTACCCAGTAGCACACTCACCAATCTTACTCTCCCAATTCATTCTCCTCAAGTCCCACACTTCCAATCATAACTACCCAGTAGCACACTCACCATTCTTACTCTCCCAGTACATTCTCCTCAAGTCTCACACTTCCAATCATAACTACCCAGTAGCACACTCACCAATCTTACTCTCCCAATACACACTCCCCCAAGACGCACACTTTTTACACCCTCTCTCTTGTTTTTTTTTTTTTTTTTTTTTTTTTGGGGGGGGGGGTGTTAACGAAGCTTCTGGTAGGCGAAATGGAGCCGTATTAAATGTTTTATTAGTTACACGTATGTCCGTTTACCTAACATTCATATACACACTCTCCAATCACAGACACCAGTAGCAACTCCCCAGTTACACACTCTCCAATCACAGACACCAGTAGCAACTCCCCAGTTACACACTCTCTAATCACAGACACCAGTAGCAACTCCCCAGTTACACACTCTCCAATCACAGACACCAGTAGCAACTCCCCAGTTACACGCTCTCCAATCACAGACACCAGTAGCAACTCCCCAGTTACACACTCTCCAATCACAGACACCAGTAGCAACTCCCCAGTTACACACTCTCCAATCACAGACACCAGTAGCAACTCCCCAGTTACACACTCTCCAATCACAGACACCAGTAGCAACTCCCCAGTTACACACTCTCCAATCACAGACACCAGTAGCAACTCCCCAGTTACACACTCTCCAATCACAGACACCAGTAGCAACTCCCCAGTTACACGCTCTCCAATCACAGACACCAGTAGCAACTCCCCAGTTACACAGTCTCCAATCACAGACACCAGTAGCAACTCCCCAGTTACACACTCTCCAATCACAGACACCAGTAGCAACTCCCCAGTTACACACTCTCCAATCACAGACACCAGTAGCAACTCCCCAGTTACACGCTCTCCAATCACAGACACCAGTAGCAACTCCCCAGTTACACACTCTCCAATCACAGACACCAGTAGCAACTCCCCAGTTACACGCTCTCCAATCACAGACACCAGTAGCAACTCCCCAGTTACACGCTCTCCAATCACAGACACCAGTAGCAACTCCCCAGTTACACACTCTCCAATCACAGACACCAGTAGCAACTCCCCAGTTACACACTCTCCAATCACAGACACCAGTAGCAACTCCCCAGTTACACACTCTCCAATCACAGACACCAGTAGCAACTCCCCAGTTACACACTCTCCAATCACAGACACCAGTAGCAACTCCCCAGTTACACACTCTCCAATCACAGACACCAGTAGCAACTCCCCAGTTACACACTCTCCAATCACAGACATCAGTAGCAACTCCCCAGTTACACACTCTCCAATCACAGACACCAGTAGCAACTCCCCAGTTACACACTCTCCAATCACAGACACCAGTAGCAACTCCCCAGTTACACACTCTCCAATCACAGACACCAGTAGCAACTCCCCAGTTACACACTCTCCAATCACAGACACCAGTAGCAACTCCCCAGTTACACACTCTCCAATCACAGACACCAGTAGCAACTCCCCAGTTACACACTCTCCAATCACAGACATCAGTAGCAACTCCCCAGTTACACACTCTCCAATCACAGACACCAGTAGCAACTCCCCAGTTACACACTCTCCAATCACAGACACCAGTAGCAACTCCCCAGTTACACACTCTCCAATCACAGACACCAGTAGCAACTCCCCAGTTACACGCTCTCCAATCACAGACACCAGTAGCAACTCCCCAGTTGCGCACTCTCCAATCACAGACACCAGTAGCAACTCCCCAGTTACACACTCTCCAATCACAGACACCAGTAGCAACTCCCCAGTTACACACTCTCCAATCACAGACACCAGTAGCAACTCCCCAGTTACACACTCTCCAATCACAGACACCAGTAGCAACTCCCCAGTTACACGCTCTCCAATCACAGACACCAGTAGCAACTCCCCAGTTGCGCACTCTCCAATCACAGACACCAGTAGCAACTCCCCAGTTACACACTCTCCAATCACAGACACCAGTAGCAACTCCCCAGTTACACACTCTCCAATCACAGACACCAGTAGCAACTCCCCAGTTACACACTCTCCAATCACAGACACCAGTAGCAACTCCCCAGTTACACGCTCTCCAATCACAGACACCAGTAGCAACTCCCCAGTTACACACTCTCCAATCACAGACACCAGTAGCAACTCCCCAGTTACACACTCTCCAATCACAGACACCAGTAGCAACTCCCCAGTTACACACTCTCCAATCACAGACACCAGTAGCAACTCCCCAGTTACACGCTCTCCAATCACAGACACCAGTAGCAACTCCCCAGTTACACACTCTCCAATCACAGACACCAGTAGCAACTCCCCAGTTACACGCTCTCCAATCACAGACACCAGTAGCAACTCCCCAGTTACACGCTCTCCAATCACAGACACCAGTAGCAACTCCCCAGTTACACACTCTCCAATCACAGACATCAGTAGCAACTCCCCAGTTACACACTCTCCAATCACAGACACCAGTAGCAACTCCCCAGTTACACGCTCTCCAATCACAGACACCAGTAGCAACTCCCCAGTTACACACTCTCCAATCACAGACACCAGTAGCAACTCCCCAGTTACACACTCTCCAATCACAGACACCAGTAGCAACTCCCCAGTTACACACTCTCCAATCACAGACACCAGTAGCAACTCCCCAGTTACACACTCTCCAATCACAGACACCAGTAGCAACTCCCCAGTTGCGCACTCTCTCGTCGCATGCTCAGCACAATCATACACGCCTTCACAATTACACACGCTCTCATAATCACGCTTGCTCTCACAATCACACGCTCTCATAATCACGCTTGCTCTCACAATCACACGCTCTCATAATCACGCACCCTTTCACAATCACGCAAGCTCTTACAATGACGCACGCTCTCACAATCACACACGCTCTCACAATCATGCATGCTCTCACAATCACGCAAGCTCTTATAATCACGCACGCTTTCACAATCACTCAAACTCTCACAGTCACACACGCTCTCATAATCACACACGCTCTAACAATGACGCACGCTTTCACACTCACGCGAAAACTCACAATCACGCACACTCTCACAAACACAAATGCTCTAAAAGCACACGCTCTCACAATCACACACGCTCTTACAATCACGCATACTGTCGCAATCACGCACGCTGTAACAACACACGCTCTCATAAATACGCACGCTCTCACAATCACGCAAGCTCTTACAATCACGCACTCTTTGACAATCACGTAAATTCTCCCAGTCACTAACGCTCTCACAATCACTCACGCTCTCACAATAACGCAAGTTCTAACAATAACGCAAACTCTCACAATCACGCACACACAATCACACACGCTTTCACAATCACGCACGATCTCACAATCACGCACACACAATCACGCTCTCACAATCACGCAACCTTTCACAATCACGCACGCTCTCACAATGACCCACGATCTCACAATCACGCACGCTCTCACAATCACATACGCTCTCACACACACGATCTCACAACCACACACGCTCTCACAATCACGCACGCTCTCACAATCACACACGCCGTCACAATCACACACGGTCTCACAATCACACAGCTCTCACTATCACATACGCTCTCACAATCACACACTCTCACAATCACACGTTCTCACAATCACACATGCTCTCACAATCACACACGCTCTCACAATCACACACGCTCTCACAATTAATCACGCTCTCACAATCACACACGTTCTCACAATCACGCACGCTCTCACAATCACACACGATCTCACAATCACACACGATCTCACAATCACACTCGCTCTCACAAACACGCACGCTATCACAATCACACACGCTCTCACAGTCACAATCACACGCTCTCACAATCACAATCACACGCTCTCACAATCACACATGCTCTCACAGTCACACACGCTCTCACAATCACACACGTTCTCACAAACACGCACGCTTTCAAAATCACACGCTCTCACAATCACACATGCTCTCACAGTCACACACGCTCTCACAATCACACACGTTCTCACAAACACGCACGCTTTCAAAATCACACGATCTCACAATCACACACGATCTCACAATCACACACGCTCTTACAATCACAACCGCACACGCTCTCACAATCACAATCACGCACGCTCTCACAATCACAATTACGCACGTCTCACAATCACAATCGCACGTTCTCACAATCACAATCACACACGATCTCACAATCACAATCACGCGCGCTCTAACAATCACAATCACGCACGCTCTCACAATCACAATCACGCACGCCCTCACAATCACACACGCTCTCACAATCACACGCTCTCACAATCACAATCACACACGCTCTCACAATCACAATCACGCACGCTCTCACAATCACAATCACGCACGCTCTCACAATCACAATCACACACGCTCTCACAATCACAATTACGCACGTCTCACAATCACAATCACGCACGATCTCACAATCACAATCACACGTTCTCACAATCACAATCACACACGATCGCACATTCACAATCACGCACGCTCTCGCAATCACAATCACGCACGCTCTCGCAATCACAATCATGCACGCTCTCACAATCACAATCACGCACGCTCTCACAATCACAATCACGCACGCTCTCACCATCACAATCACGCACGCTCTCACAATCAAGCAC